>NC_086102.1:103687650-103917650 GCF_963921235.1 Mobula hypostoma
GTGTCAATAACAATCCCCGACCCCCTCACCCACAGAAAATAAACAGTGTCAATAACAATCCCCGACCCCTCACCCACAGAAAATAAACAGTGTCAATAACAATCCCCGACCCCCTCACCCACAGAAAATAAACAGTGTCAATAACAATCCCCCAACCCCCTCACCCACAGAAAATAAACAGTGTCAATAACAATCCCCGACCCCCTCACCCACAGAAAATAAACAGTGTCAATAACAATCCCCGACCCCCTCACCCACAGAAAATAAACAGTGTCAATAACAATCCCCGAACCCCTCACCCACAGAAAATAAACAGTGTCAATAACAATCCCCGACCCCCTCACCCACAGAAAATAAACAGTGTCAATAACAATCCCCGACAACATCACCCACAGAAAATAAACAGTGTCAATAACAATCCCCGACCCCCTCACCCACAGAAAATAAACAGTGTCAATAACAATCCCCGACCCCCTCACCCACAGAAAATAAACAGTGTCAATAACAATCCCCGACCCCCTCACCCACAGAAAATAAACAGTGTCAATAACAATCCCCGACCCCCTCACCCACAGAAAATAAACAGTGTCAATAACAATCCCCGACCCCCTCACCCACAGAAAATAAACAGTGTCAATAACAATCCCCGACCCCCTCACCCACAGAAAATAAACAGTGTCAATAACAATCCCCGACCCCTCACCCACAGAAAATAAACAGTGTCAATAACAATCCCCGACCCCCTCACCCACAGAAAATAAACAGTGTCAATAACAATCCCCGACCCCCTCACCCACAGAAAATAAACAGTGTCAATAACAATCCCCGACCCCCTCACCCACAGAAAATAAACAGTGTCAATAACAATCCCCGACCCCCTCACCCACAGAAAATAAACAGTGTCAATAACAATCCACAAACCCTCACCCAGACAAAATAAACAGTGACAATAACAATCCACGACACCCTCACCCACAGAAAATAAACAGTGTCAATAACAATCCCCGACCCCCTCACCCACAGAAAATAAACAGTGTCAATAACAATCCCCGACCCCCTCACCCACAGAAAATAAACAGTATCAATAACAATCCCCGACCCCCTCACCCACAGAAAATAAACAGTGTCAATAACAATCCCCGACCCCCTCACCCACAGAAAATAAACAGTGTCAATAACAATCCCCGACCCCCTCACCCACAGAAAATAAACAGTGCCAATAACAATCCCCGAAACCCTCACCCACAGAAAATAAACAGTGTCAATAACAATCCCCGACCCCCTCACCCACAGAAAATAAACAGTGTCAATAACAATCCCCAAACCCTCACCCACAGAAAATAAACAGTGTCAATAACAATCCCCGACCCCCTCACCTACAGAAAATAAATTGTGTCAATAACAATTCCCAAACCCCTCACCCACAGAAAATAAACAGTGTCAATAACAATCCCCGACCCCCTCACCCACAGAAAATAAACAGTGTCAATAACAATCCCCGACCCCTCACCCACAGAAAATAAACAGTGTCAATAACAATCCCCGACCCCTCACCCACAGAAAATAAACAGTGTCAATAACAATCCCCGACCCCCTCACCCACAGAAAATAAACAGTGTCAATAACAATCCCCGACCCCTCACCCACAGAAAATAAACAGTGTCAATAACAATCCCCGACCCCCTCACCCACAGAAAATAAACAGTGTCAATAACAATCCCCGACCCCCTCACCCACAGAAAATAAACAGTGTCAATAACAATCCCCGAAACCCTCACCCACAGAAAATAATCAGTGTCAATAACAATCCCCGACCCCCTCACCCACAGAAAATAAACAGTGTCAATAACAATCCCCGACCCCCTCACCCACAGAAAATAAACAGTGTCAATAACAATCCCCGACCCCCTCACCCACAGAAAATAAACAGTGTCAATAACAATCCCCGACCCCCTCACCCACAGAAAATAAACAGTGTCAATAACAATCCCCGACTACCTCACCCACAGAAAATAAACAGTGTCAATAACAATCCCTGACCCCCTCACCCACAGAAAATAAACAGTGTCAATAACAATCCCCGACCACCACAAACACAGAAAATAAACAGTGTCAATAACAATCCCCGACCCCCTCACCCACAGAAAATAAACAGTGTCAATAACAATCCCCGACCCCTCACCCACAGAAAATAAACAGTGTCAATAACAATCCCCGACCCCTCACCCACAGAAAATAAACAGTGTCAATAACAATCCCCGACCCCCTCACCCACAGAAAATAAACAGTGTCAATAACAATCCCCGACCCCCTCACCCACAGAAAATAAACAGTGTCAATAACAATCCCCGACCCCCTCACCCACAGAAAATAAACAGTGTCAATAACAATCCCCGACCCCCTCACCCACAGAAAATAAACAGTGTCAATAACAATCCCCGACCCCCTCACCCACAGAAAATAAACAGTGTCAATAACAATCCCCGACCCCCTCACCCACAGAAAATAAACAGTGTCAATAACAATCCACAAACCCTCACCCAGAGAAAATAAACAGTGACAATAACAATCCCCGACCCCCTCACCCACAGAAAATAAACAGTGTCAATAACAATCCCCGACCCCCTCACCCACAGAAAATAAACAGTGTCAATAACAATCCCCGACCCCCTCACCCACAGAAAATAAACAGTGTCAATAACAATCCCCGACCCCTCACCCACAGAAAATAAACAGTGTCAATAACAATCCCCGACCCCTCACCCACAGAAAATAAACAGTTTTAATAAAAATCCCTGACACCCTCACCCACAGAAAATAAACTGTGTCAATAACAATCCCCGAAACCCTCACCCACAGAAAATAAACAGTGTCAATAACAATCCCCGACCCCTCACCCACAGAAAATAAACAGTGTCAATAACAATCCCCGACCCCTCACCCACAGAAAATAAACAGTGTCAATAACAATCCCGACCCCCTCACCCACAGAAAATAAACAGTGTCAATAACAATCCCCGACCCCCTCACCCACAGAAAATAAACAGTGTCAATAACAATCCCCGACCCCCTCACCCACAGAAAATAAACAGTGTCAATAACAATCCCCGACCCCCTCACCCACAGAAAATAAACAGTGTCAATAACAATCCCCGACCCCCTCACCCACAGAAAATAAACAGTGTCAATAACAATCCCCGACCCCCTCACCCACAGAAAATAAACAGTGTCAATAACAATCCCCGACCCCCTCACCCACAGAAAATAAACAGTGTCAATAACAATCCCCGACACCCCTCACCCACAGAAAATAAACAGTGTCAATAACAATCCCCGACCCCCTCACCCACAGAAAATAAACAGTGTCAATAACAATCCCCAAACCCTCACCCAGAGGAAATAAACAGTGTCAATAACAATCCCCGACCCCCTCACCCACAGAAAATAAACAGTGTCAATAACAATCCCCGACCCCCTCACCCACAGAAAATAAACAGTGTCAATAACAATCCCCGACCCCCTCACCCACAGAAAATAAACAGTGTCAATAACAATCCCCGACCCCTCACCCACAGAAAATAAACAGTGTCAATAACAATCCCCGACAACCTCACCCACAGAAAATAAACAGTGTCAATAACAATCCCCGACCCCCTCACCCACAGAAAATAAACAGTGTCAATAACAATCCCCGACCACCTCAAACACAGAAAATAAACAGTGTCAATAACAATCCCCGACCCCCTCACCCACAGAAAATAAACAGTGTCAATAACAATCCCCGACCCCCTCACCCACAGAAAATAAACAGTGTCAATAACAATCCCCGACCCCCTCACCCACAGAAAATAAACAGTGTCAATAACAATCCCCGACCCCCTCACCCACAGAAAATAAACAGTGTCAATAACAATCCCCGACCCCCTCACCCACAGAAAATAAACAGTGTCAATAACAATCCCCGACCCCCTCACCCACAGAAAATAAACAGTGTCAATAACAATCCCCGACCCCTCACCCACAGAAAATAAACAGTGTCAATAACAATCCCCGACCCCCTCACCCACAGAAAATAAACAGTGTCAATAACAATCCCCGACCCCCTCACCCACAGAAAATAAACAGTGTCAATAACAATCCCCAAACCCTCACCCACAGAAAATAAACAGTGTCAATAACAATCCCCGACCCCCTCACCCACAGAAAATAAACAGTGTCAATAACAATCCCCGACCCCCTCACCCACAGAAAATAAACAGTGTCAATAACAATCCCCGACCCCCTCACACACAGAAAATAAACAGTGTCAATAACAATCCCGACCCCCTCACCCACAGAAAATAAACAGTGTCAATAACAATCCCCGACCCCCTCACCCACTGAAAATAAACAGTGTCAATAACAATCCCCGACTCCCTCACCCACAGAAAATAAACAGTGTCAATAACAATCCCCGACCCCCTCACCCACAGAAAATAAACAGTGTCAATAACAAATCCCGACCCCCTCACCCACAGAAAATAAACAGTGTCAATAACAATCCCCGACCCCCTCACCCACAGAAAATAAACAGTGTGAATAACAAGCAACGACCCCCTCACGCACAGCAAATAAACAGTGTCAATAACAATCCCCAAACCCTCACCCAGAGGAAATAAACAGTGTCAATAACAATCCCCGACCCCCTCACCCACAGAAAATAAACAGTGTCAATAACAATCCCCAAACCCCTCACCCACAGAAAATAAACAGTGTCAATAACAATCCCCGACCCCCTCACCCACAGAAAATAAACAGTGTCAATAACAATCCCCGAAACCCTCACCCACAGAAAATAAACAGTGTCAATAACAATCCCCGACCCCCTCACCCACAGAAAATAAACAGTGTCAATAACAATCCCCGACCCCCTCACCCACAGAAAATAAACAGTGTCAATAACAATCCCCGACCCCCTCACCCACAGAAAATAAACAGTGTCAATAACAATCCCCGACCACCTCACCCACAGAAAATAAACAGTGTCAATAACAATCCCCGACCCCCTCACCCACAGAAAATAAACAGTGTCAATAACAATCCCCGACCCCCTCACCCACAGAAAATAAACAGTGTCAATAACAATCCCCGAAACCCTCACCCACAGAAAATAAACAGTGTCAATAACAATCCCCGACCCACTCACCCACAGAAAATAAACAGTGTTAATAACAATCCCTGACCCTCACCCACAGAAAATAAACAGTGCCAATAACAATCCCCGAAACCCTCACCCACAGAAAATAAACATGTCAATAACAATCCCCGACCCCCTCACCCACAGAAAATAAACAGTGTCAATAACAATCCCCGACCCCCTCACCCACAGAAAATAAACAAGTGTCAATAACAATCCCCGACCCCTCACCCACAGAAAATAAACAGTGTCAATAACAATCCCCGACCCCCTCACCCACAGAAAATAAACAGTGTCAATAACAATCCCCGACCCCCTCACCCACAGAAAATAAACAGTGTCAATAACAATCCCCGACCCCCTCACCCACAGAAAATAAACAGTGTCAATAACAATCCCCGACCCCCTCACCCACAGAAAATAAACAGTGTCAATAACAATCCCCGACCCCCTCACCCACAGAAAATAAACAGTGTCAATAACAATCCCCGACCCCCTCACCCACAGAAAATAAACAGTGTCAATAACAATCCCCGACCCCCTCACCCACAGAAAATAAACAGTCAATAACAATCCCCGACCCCCTCACCCACACAAAATAAACAGTGTCAATAACAATCAACGACCCCCTCAACCACAGAAAATAAACAGTGTCAATAACAATCCCCAAACCCTCGCCCAGAGGAAATAAACAGTGTCAGTAACAATCCACGACATCCTCAACCACAGAAAATAAACAGTGTCAATAACAATCCCCGAACCCCTCACCCACAGAAAATAAACAGTGTCAATAACAATCCCCGACCCCCTCACCCACAGAAAATAAACAGTGTCAATAACAATCCCCGACCCCCTCACCCACAGAAAATAAACAGTGTCAATAACAATCCCCGACCCCCTCACCCACAGAAAATAAACAGTGTCAATAACAATCCCCGACCCCCTCAGACACAGAAAATAAACAGTGTCAATAACAATCCCCAAACCCCTCATCCACAGAAAATAAACAGTGTCAATAACAATCCCCGACCCCCTCACCGACAGAAAATAAACAGTGTCAATAACAATCCCCGACCCCCTCACCCACAGAAAATAAACAGTGTCAATAACAATCCCCGACCCCCTCACCCACAGAAAATAAACAGTGTCAATAACAATCCCCGACCCCCTCACCCACAGAAAATAAACAGTGTCAATAACAATCCCCGACCCCCTCACCCACAGAAAATAAACAGTGTCAATAACAATCCCCGACCACCTCACCCACAGAAAATAAACAGTGTCAATAACAATCCACAAACCCTCACCCAGAGAAAATAAACAGTGACAATAACAATCCACGACCCCCTCACCCACAGAAAATAAACAGTGTCAATAACAATCCCCGACCCCCTCACCCACAGAAAATAAACAGTGTCAATAACAATCCCCGACCCCCTCACCCACAGAAAATAAACAGTGTCAATAACAATCCCCGACCCCCTCAACCACAGAAAATAAACAGTGTCAATAACAATCCCCAAACTCTCACCCAGAGGAAATAAACAGTGTCAATAACAATCCACGACCCCCTCACCCACAGAAAATAAACAGTGTCAATAACAATCCCCGAACCCCTCACCCACAGAAAATAAACAGTGTCAATAACAATCCCCGACCCCCTCACCCACAGAAAATAAACAGTGTCAATAACAATCCCCAAACCCCTCACCCACAGAAAATAAACAGTGTCAATAACAATCCCCGACCCCCTCACCCACAGAAAATAAACAGTGTCAATAACAATCCCCAAACCCCTCACCCACAGAAAATAAACAGTGTCAATAACAATCCCCGACCCCCTCACCCACAGAAAATAAACAGTGTCAATAACAATCCCCGACCCCCTCACCCACAGAAAATAAACAGTGTCAATAACAATCCCCGACCCCCTCACCCACAGAAAATAAACAGTGTCAATAACAATCCCCGACCCCCTCACCCACAGAAAATAAACAGTGTCAATAACAATCCCCGACCCCCTCACCCACAGAAAATAAACAGTGTCAATAACAATCCCCAAACCCTCACCCAGAGAAAATAAACAGTGTCAATAACAATCCCCGACCCCCTCACCCACAGAAAATAAACAGTGTCAATAACAATCCCCGACCCCCTCACCCACAGAAAATAAACAGTGTCAATAACAATCCCCGACAACATCACCCACAGAAAATAAACATTTTCATAACAATCCCTGACCCCCTCACTCACAGAAAATAAACAGTGTCAATAACAATCCCCGACCACCACAAACACGGAAAACAAACAGTGTCAATAACAATCCACAACCCCCTCACCAACAGAAAATAAACAGTGTCAATAACAATCCCCGACCCCCTCACCCACAGAAAATAAACACTGTGAATAACAATCCCCGACCCCCTCACCCACAGAAAATAAACAGTGTCAATAACAATCCCCGACCCCCTCACCCACAGAAAATAAACAGTGTCAATAACAATCCCCGACCCCCTCACCGACAGAAAATAAACAGTGTCAATAACAATCCCCGACCACCTCACCCACAGAAAATAAACAGTGTCAATAACAATCCACAAACCCTCACCCAGACAAAATAAACAGTGACAATAACAATCCACGACACCCTCACCCACAGAAAATAAACAGTGTCAATAACAATCCCCGACCCCCTCACCCACAGAAAATAAACAGTGTCAATAACAATCCCCGACCCCCTCACCCACAGAAAATAAACAGTGTCAATAACAATCCTTCGACCCCCTCACCCACAGAAAATAAACAGTGTCAATAACAATCCCCGACCCCCTCACCCACAGAAAATAAACAGTGTCAATAACAATCCCCGAAACCCTCACCCACAGAAAATAAACAGTGTCAATAACAATCCCCGACCCCCTCACCCACAGAAAATAAACAGTGTCAATAACAATCCCCAAACCCCTCACCCACAGAAAATAAACAGTGTCAATAACAATCCCCGACCCCCTCACCCACAGAAAATAAACAGTGTCAATAACAATCCCCGACCCCCTCACCCACAGAAAATAAACAGTGTCAATAACAATCCCCGACCCCCTCACCCACAGAAAATAAACAGTGTCAATAACAATCCCCGACCCCCTCACCCACAGAAAATAAACAGTGTCAATAACAATCCCCGACAACCTCACCCACAGAAAATAAACAGTGTCAATAACAATCCCTGACCCCCTCACTCACAGAAAATAAACAGTGTCAATAACAATCCCCGACCCCCTCACCCACAGAAAATAAACAGTGTCAATAACAATCCCTGACCCCTCACCCACAGAAAATAAACAGTGTCAATAACAATCCCCGACCCCCTCACCCACAGAAAATAAACAGTCAACAACAATCCCCGACGCCCACACACACAGAAATTAAACTGTGTCAATAAAAATCCCGGACCCCCCTCAACCACAGAAAATAAACAGTGTCAATAACAATCCCCGACTCCGCCACCCACAGAAAATAAACAGTGTCAATAACAATCCCCGACCCCCTCACCCACAGAAAATAAACAGTGTCAATAACAATCCCCGACCCCCTCACCCACAGAAAATAAACAGTGTCAATAACAATCCCCGACCCCTCACCCACAGAAAATAAACAGTGTCAATAACAATCCCCGACCCCCTCACCCACAGAAAATAAACAGTGTCAATAACAATCCCCAAACCCCTCACCCACAGAAAATAAACAGTGTCAATAACAATCCCCGACCCCCTCACCCACAGAAAATAAACAGTGTCAATAACAATCCCCGACCCCCTCACCCACAGAAAATAAACAGTGTCAATAACAATCCCAAACCCCCTCACAAACAGAAAATAAACAGTGTCAATAACAATCCCCGACCCCCTCACGCACAGAAAATAAACAGTGTCAATAACAATCCCCAAACTCTCACCCAGAGGAAATAAACAGTGTCAATAACAATCCACGACCTCCTCAACCACAGAAAATAAACAGTGTCAATAACAATCCCCGACCCCCTCACCCACAGAAAATAAACAGTGTCAATAACAATCCCCGACCCGCTTACCCACTCAAAGTAAACAGTGTGAATAACAAGCAACGACCCTCTCACGCAAAGCAAATAAACAATGTCAATAACAATCCCCAAACCCTCACCCAGAGGAAATAAACAGTGTCAATAACAATCCCCGACCCCCTCACCCACAGAAAATAAACAGTGTCAATAACAATCCCCGAACCCTCACACCCACAGAAAATAAACAGTGTCAATAACAATCCCCGACCCCCTCACCCACAGAAAATAAACAGTGTCAATAACAATCCCCGACCCCCTCACCCACAGAAAATAAACAGTGTCAATAACAATCCCCGACCCCCTCACCCACAGAAAATAAACAGTGTCAATAACAATCCCCGACCCACTCACCCACAGAAAATAAACAGTGTCAATAACAATCCCCGGCCCCCTCAACCACAAAACATAAACGGAGTCAACAACAGTCCCCGAGCACCCTCACCCACAGAAAATAAACAGTGTCAATAACAATTCCCGACCCCCTCACCAACAGAAATTAAACAGAGCCAATAACAATCCCCGAACCCCCTCACCCACAGAAAATAAACAGTGTCAATAACAATCCCCAACCCCTCACCCACAGAAAATAAACAGTGTCAATAACAATCCCCGACCCCTCACCCACAGAAAATAAACAGTGTCAATAACAATCCCCGACCCCCTCACCCACAGAAAATAAACAGTGTCAATAACAATCCCCGACTCCCTCACCCACAGAAAATAAACAGTGTCAATAACAATCCACAAACCCTCACCCAGAGAAAATAAACAGTGACAATAACAATCCACGACACCCTCACCCACAGAAAATAAACAGTGCCAATAACAATCCCCGACCCCCTCACCCACAGAAAATAAACAGTGTCAATAACAATCCCCGACCCCCTCACCGACAGAAAATAAACAGTGTCAATAACAATCCCCGACCCCCTCACCCACAGAAAATAAACAGTGTCAATAACAATCCCCAAACCCTCACCCAGAGGAAATAAACAGTGTCAATAACAATCCCCGACCCCCTCACCCACAGAAAATAAACAGTGTCAATAACAATCCCCAAACCCCTCACCCACAGAAAATAAACAGTGTCAATAACAATCCCCGACCCCCTCACCCACAGAAAATAAACAGTGTCAATAACAATCCCCGACCCCCTCACCCACAGAAAATAAACAGTGTCAATAACAATCCCCGACCCCCTCACCCACAGAAAATAAACAGTGTCAATAACAATCCCCGACCCCCTCACCCACAGAAAATAAACAGTGTCAATAACAATCCCCGACAACATCACCCACAGAAAATAAGCATTTTCATAACAATCCCTGACCCGTCACCCACAGAAAATAAACAGTGTCAATAACAATCACAGACCCCCTCACCCACAGAAAATAAACAGTGTCAATAACAGTCCCCGACCCCTCACCCACAGAAAATAAACAGTGTCAATAACAATCCCCGACCCCCTCACCCACAGAAAATAAACAGTGTCAATAACAATCCCCGACCCCCACACCCACAGAAAATAAACAGTGTCAATAACAATCCCCGAACCCCCTCACCCACAGAAAATAAACAGTGTCAATAACAATCCCCGACCCCCTCACCCACAGAAAATAAACAGTGTCAATAACAATCCCCGACCCCCTCACCCACAGAAAATAAACAGTGTCAATAACAATCCACGACCCCTCACCCACAGAAAATAAACAGTGTCAATAACAATCCCCGACCCCCTCACCCACAGAAAATAAACAGTGTCAATAACAATCCCCGACCCCCTCACCCACAGAAAATAAACAGTGTCAATAACAATCCCCGACCCCCTCACCCACAGAAAATAAACAGTGTCAATAACAATCCACAAACCCTCACCCAGAGAAAATAAACAGTGCCAATAACAATCCCCGACCCCCTCACCCACGGAAAATAAACAGTCAATAACAATCCCCGACCCCCTCACCCACACAAAATAAACAGTGTGAATAACAATCCCCGACCCCCTCACGCACAGAAAATAAACAGTGTCAATAACAATCCCCGACCCCCTCACCCACAGAAAATAAACAGTGTCAATAACAATCCCCAAACCCTCACCCAGAGGAAATAAACAGTGTCAATAACAATCCCCGACCCCCTCACCCACAGAAAATAAACAGTGTCAATAACAATCCCCAAACCCCTCACCCACAGAAAATAAACAGTGTCAATAACAATCCCCGACCCCCCTCACCCACAGAAAATAAACAGTGTCAATAACAACCCAACCCCTCACCACAGAAAATAAACATGTAAATGCAATAACAATCCCCGACCCCCTCACCGACAGAAAATAAACAGTGTCAATAACAATCCCCAAACCCCTCACCCACAGAAAATAAACAGTGTCAATAACAATCCCCGACCCCCTCACACACAGAAAATAAACAGTGTCAATAACAATCCCCGACCCCCTCACCCACAGAAAATAAACAGTGTCAATAACAATCCCCGACCCCCTCACCCACAGAAAATAAACAGTGTCAATAACAATCCCCGACCCCCTCACCCACAGAAAATAAACAGTGTCAATAACAATCCCCGACCCCCTCATCCACAGAAAATAAACAGTGTCAATAACAATCCCCAAACCCTCACCCAGAGAAAATAAACAGTGTCAATAACAATCCCCGACCCCCTCACACACAGAAAATAAAATGTCAATAACAATCCCGACCACCTCATGCACAGAAAATAAACAGTGTCAATAACAATCCCCGACAACATCACCCACAGAAAATAAGCATTTTCATAACAATCCCTGAACCCCTCACTCACAGAAAATAAACAGTGTCAATAACAATCCCCGACCCCCTCACCCACAGAAAATAAACAGTGTCAATAACAATCCCCGACCCCCTCACCCACAGAAAATAAACAGTGTCAATAACAATCCCCGACCCCCTCACCCACAGAAAATAAACAGTGTCAATAACAATCCCCGACCCCCTCACCCACAGAAAATAAACAGTGTCAATAACAATCCCCGACCCCCTCACCCACAGAAAATAAACAGTGTCAATAACAATCCCCGACCCCCTCACCGACAGAAAATAAACAGTGTCAATAACAATCCCCGACCACCTCATCCACAGAAAATAAACAGTGTCAATAACAATCCACAAACCCTCACCCAGAGAAAATAAACAGTGCCAATAACAATCCCCGACCCCCTCACCCACAGAAAATAAACAGTGTCAATAACAATCCCCGACCCCCTCACCCACAGAAAATAAACAGTGTCAATAACAATCCCCGACCCCCTCACCCACAGAAAATAAACAGTGTCAATAACAATCCCCGACCCCCTCACCCACAGAAAATAAACAGTGTCAATAACAATCCCCGACACCCTCACCCACAGAAAATAAACAGTGCCAATAACAATCCCCGAAACCCTCACCCACAGAAAATAAACAGTGTCAATAACAATCCCCGACCCCCTCACCCACAGAAAATAAACAGTGTCAATAACAATCCCCAAACCCCTCACCCACAGAAAATAAACAGTGTCAATAACAATCCCCGACCCCCTCACCCACAGAAAATAAACAGTGTCAATAACAATCCCCGACCCCCTCACCCACAGAAAATAAACAGTGTCAATAACAATCCCCGACCCCCTCACCCACAGAAAATAAACAGTGTCAATAACAATCCCCGACCCCCTCACCCACAGAAAATAAACAGTGTCAATAACAATCCCCGACAACATCACCCACAGAAAATAAGCATTTTCATAACAATCCCTGACCCCCTCACTCACAGAAAATAAACAGTGTCAATAACAATCCCCGAACACCCTCACAAACACAGAAAACAAACAGTGTCAATAACAATCCCCGACCCCTCACCCACAGAAAATAAACAGTGTCAATAACAATCCCCGACCCCCTCACGCACGGAAAATAAACAGTGTCAATAACAATCCCCGACTCCGCCACCCACAGAAAATAAACAGTGTCAATAACAATCCCCGAACCCCTCACCCACAGAAAATAAACAGTGTCAATAACAATCCCCGACCCCGCCACCCACAGAAAATAAACAGTGTCAATAACAATCCCCGACCCCCTCACCCACAGAAAATAAACAGTGTCAATAACAATCCCCGACCCCCTCACCCACAGAAAATAAACAGTGTCAATAACAATCCCCGACCACCTCACCCACAGAAAATAAACAGTGTCAATAACAATCCCCGACCCCCTCAGACACAGAAAATAAACAGTGTCAATAACAATCCCCAAACCCCTCACCCACAGAAAATAAACAGTGTCAATAACAATCCCCGACCCCCTCACCCACAGAAAATAAACAGTGTCAATAACAATCCCCGACCCCCTCACCCACAGAAAGTAAACAGTGTCAATAACAATCCCCGACCCCCTCACAAACAGAAAATAAACATTGTCAATAACAATCCCCGACCACCTCACCCACAGAAAATAAACAGTGTCAATAACAATCCACAAACCCTCACCCAGAGAAAATAAACAGTGACAATAACAATCCCCGACCCCCTCACCCACAGAAAATAAACAGTGTCAATAACAATCCCCGACCCCCTCACCCACAGAAAATAAACAGTGTCAATAACAATCCCCGACCCCCTCACCCACAGAAAATAAACAGTGTCAATAACAATCCCCGACCCCCTCACGCACAGAAAATAAACAGTGTCAATAACAATCCCCAAACCCTCACCCAGAGGAAATAAACAGTGTCAATAACAATCCACGACATCCTCAACCACAGAAAATAAACAGTGTCAATAACAATCCCCGACCCCCTCACCCACAGAAAATAAACAGTGTCAATAACAATCCCCGACCCCCTCACCCACAGAAAATAAACAGTGTCAATAACAATCCCCGACCCCTCACCCACAGAAAATAAACAGTGTCAATAACAATCCCCGACCCCCTCACCCACAGAAAATAAACAGTGTCAATAACAATCCCCGACCCCCTCACCCACAGAAAATAAACAGTGTCAATAACAATCCCCGACCCCCTCACCCACAGAAAATAAACAGTGTCAATAACAATCCCCGACCCCCTCACCCACAGAAAATAAACAGTGTCAATAACAATCCCCGACCCCCTCACCCACAGAAAATAAACAGTGTCAATAACAATCCCCACCCCCTCACCCACAGAAAATAAACAGTGTCAATAACAATCCCCGACCCCTCACCCACAGAAAATAAACAGTGTCAATAACAATCCCCGACCCCTCACCCACAGAAAATAAACAGTGTCAATAACAATCCCCGACCCCCTCACCCACAGAAAATAAACAGTGTCAATAACAATCCCCGACACCCTCACCCACAGAAAATAAACAGTGTCAATAACAATCCACAAACCCTCACCCAGACAAAATAAACAGTGACAATAACAATCCACGACACCCTCACCCACAGAAAATAAACAGTGCCAATAACAATCCCCGAACCCCTCACCCACAGAAAATAAACAGTGTCAATAACAATCCCCGACCCCCTCACCCACAGAAAATAAACAGTGTCAATAACAATCCCCGAACCCCTCAACCACAGAAAATAAACAGTGTCAATAACAATCCCCAAACCCTCCCCAGAGGAAATAAACAGTGTCAGTAACAATCCACGACATCGTCAACCACAGAAAATAAACAGTGAGAATAACAATCCCCGAACCTGTCACCCACAGAAAATAAACAGTGTCAATAACAATCCCCGACCCCCTCACCCACAGAAAATAAACAGTGTCAATAACAATCCCCGACCCCCTCACCCACAGAAAATAAACAGTGTCAATAACAATCCCCGACCCCCTCACCCACAGAAAATAAACAGTGTCAATAACAATCCCCGACCCCCTCACCCACAGAAAATAAACAGTGTCAATAACAATCCCCGACAACATCACCCACAGAAAATAAGCATTTTCATAACAATCCCTGACCCCCTCACTCACAGAAAATAAACAGTGTCAATAACAATCCCCGACCCCCTCAACCACAGAAAGTAAACAGTGTCAATAACAATCCCCGACCCCTCATCCACAGAAAATAAACAGTGTCAATAACAATCCCCGACCCCCTCACCCACAGAAAATAAACAGTGTCAATAACAATCCCCGACCCCCTCATACACACAAAATAAACAGTGTCAATAACAATCCCCGACCCCCCTCACCCACAGAAAATAAACAGTGTCAATAACAATCCACGACCCCCCTCACCCACAGAAAATAAACAGAGTCAATAACAATCCCCGACCCCCTCACCCACAGAAAATAAACAGTGTCAATAACAATCCCCGACCCCCTCACCCACAGAAAATAAACAGTGTCAATAACAATCCCCGACCCCCTCACCCACAGAAAATAAACAGTGTGAATAACAATCCCCGAACCCCTCAACCACAGAAAATAAACAGTGTCAATAACAATCCCCAAACCCCTCACCCACAGAAAATAAACAGTGTCAATAACAATCCCCGACCCCCTCAACCACAGAAAATAAACAGTGTCAATAACAATCCCCGACCCCCTCACCCACAGAAAATAAACAGTGTCAATAACAATCCCCGACCCCCTCACCCACAGAAAATAAACAGTGTCAATAACAATCCCCGACCCCCTCACCCACAGAAAATAAACAGTGTCAATAACAATCCACAAACCCTCACCCAGAGAAAATAAACAGTGCCAATAACAATCCCCGACCCCCTCACCCACAGAAAATAAACAGTGTCAATAACAATCCCCGACCCCCTCACCCACAGAAAATAAACAGTGTCAATAACAATCCCCGACCCCCTCACCCACAGAAAATAAACAGTGTCAATATCAATCCCCGACCCCCTCACCCACAGAAAATAAACAGTGTCAATAACAATTCCCAAACCCATACCCAGAGGAAATAAACAGTGTCAAAAACAATCCCCGACCCCCTCACCCACAGAAAATAAACAGTGTCAATAACAATCCCCGACCCCCTCACCCACAGAAAATAAACAGTGTCAATAACAATCCCCGACCCCCTCACCCACAGAAAATAAACAGTGTCAATAACAATCCCCGACCACCTCACCCACAGAAAATAAACAGTGTCAATAACAATCCACAAACCCTCACCCAGAGAAAATAAACAGTGCCAATAACAATCCCCGACCCCCTCACCCACAGAAAATAAACAGTCAATAACAATCCCCGACCCCCTCACCCACAGAAAATAAACAGTGTCAATAACAATCCCCGACCCCCTCACCCACAGAAAATAAACAGTGTCAATAACAATCCCCGACCCCCTCACCCACAGAAAATAAACAGTGCCAATAACAATCCCCGAAACCCTCACCCACAGAAAATAAACACTGTCAATAACAATCCCCGACCCCCTCACCCACAGAAAATAAACAGTGTCAATAACAATCCCCAAACCCCTCACCCACAGAAAATAAACAGTGTCAATAACAATCCCCGACCCCCTCACCCACACAAAATAAACAGTGTGAATAACAATCCCCGACCCCCTCAGCCACAGAAAATAAACAGTGTCAATAACAATCCCCAAACCCTCGCCCAGAGGAAATAAACAGTGTCAGTAACAATCCACGACATCGTCAACCACAGAAAATAAACAGTGAGAATAACAATCCCCGACCCCCTCACCCACAGAAAATAAACACTGTCAATAACAATCCCCAAACCCCTCACCCACAGAAAATAAACAGTGTCAATAACAATCCCCGACCCCCTCACCCACAGAAAATAAACAGTGTCAATAACAATCCCCAAACCCTCACCCAGAGAAAATAAACAGTGTCAATAACAATCCCCGACCCCCTCACCCACAGAAAATAAACAGTGTCAATAACAATCCCCGACCCCCTCACCCACAGAAAATAAACAGTGTCAATAACAATCCCCGACCCCCTCACGCACAGAAAATAAACAGTGTCAATAACAATCCCCAAACCCTCACCCAGAGGAAATAAACAGTGTCAATAACAATCCACGACCCCCTCACCCACAGAAAATAAACAGTGTCAATAACAATCCCCAAACCCCTCACCCACAGAAAATAAACAGTGTCAATAACAATCCCCGACCCCCTCACCCACAGAAAATAAACAGTGTCAATAACAATCCCCGACCCCCTCACCCACAGAAAATAAACAGTGTCAATAACAATCCCCAACCCCCTCACCCACAGAAAATAAACAGTGTCAATAACAATCCCCGACCCCCTCACCCACAGAAAATAAACAGTGTCAATAACAATCCCCGACCCCCTCACCCACAGAAAATAAACACTGTGAATAACAATCCCCAAACCTCTCATCCATAGAAAATAAACAGTGTCAATAACAATCCCCGACCCCCTCACCCACAGAAAATAAACAGTGTCAATAACAATCCCCGACCCCCTCACCCACAGAAAATAAACAGTGTCAATAACAATCCCCGACCCCCTCACCCACAGAAAATAAACAGTGTCAATAACAATCCCCGACCCCCTCACCCACAGAAAATAAACAGTGTCAATAACAATCCCCGACCCCCTCACTCACAGAAAATAAACAGTCAATAACAAACCCCGACCACCACAAACACAGAAAACAAACAGTGTCAATAACAATCCCTGACCCCCTCACCCACAGAAAATAAACAGTGTCAATAACAATCCCCGACCCCCTCACCCACAGAAAATAAACAGTGTCAATAACAATCCCCGACCCCCTCACCCACAGAAAATAAACAGTGTCAATAACAATCCCCGACCCCCTCACCCACAGAAAATAAACAGTGTCAATAACAATCCCCAAACCCCTCACCCACAGAAAATAAACAGTGTCAATAACAATCCCCGACCCCCTCACCCACAGAAAATAAACAGTGTCAATAACAATCCCCGACCCCCTCACCCACAGAAAATAAACAGTGTCAATAACAATCCCCGACCCCCTCACCCACAGAAAATAAACAGTGTCAATAACAATCCCCGACCCCCTCACGCACAGAAAATAAACAGTGTCAATAACAATCCCAAACCCCTCACCCACAGAAAATAAACAGAGTCAATAACAATCCCCGACCCCCTCACCCACAGAAAATAAACACTGTGAATAACAATCCCCAAACCTCTCATCCATAGAAAATAAACAGTGTCAATAACAATCCCCGACCCCCTCACCCACAGAAAATAAACAGTGTCAATAACAATCCCCGACCCCCTCACCCACAGAAAATAAACAGTGTCAATAACAATCCCCGACTCCCTCACCTACAGAAAATAAATTGTGTCAATAACACTCCCCTCACCCCTCACCCACAGAAAATAAACAGTGTCAATAACAATCCCTGACCCCCTCACCCACAGAAAATAAACAGTGTCAATAACAATCCCCGACCCCCTCACCCACAGAAAATAAACAGTGTCAATAACAATCCCCAAACCCTCACCCACAGAAAATAAACAGTGTCAATAACAATCCCCGACCCCCTCACCCACAGAAAATAAACACTGTCAATAACAATCCCCAAACCCCTCACCCACAGAAAATAAACAGTGTCAATAACAATCCCCGACCCCCTCACCCACAGAAAATAAACAGTGTCAATAACAATCCCCGACCCCCTCACCCACAGAAAATAAACAGTGTCAATAACAATCCCCGACCCCCTCACCCACAGAAAATAAACAGTGTCAATAACAATCCCCGACCCCCTCACCCACAGAAAATAAACAGTGTCAATAACAATCCCGACCACCTCATGCACAGAAAATAAACAGTGTCAATAACAATCCCCGACAACATCACCCACAGAAAATAAGCATTTTCATAACAATCCCTGAACCCCTCACTCACAGAAAATAAACAGTCAATAACAATCCCCGACCACCACAAACACGGAAAACAAACAGTGTCAATAACAATCCACAACCCCCTCACCAACAGAAAATAAAACACTGTGAATAACAATCCACAAACCTCTCATCCATAGAAAATAAACAGTGTCAATAACAATCCCCGACCCCCTCACCCACAGAAAATAAACAGTGTCAATAACAATCCCCGACCCCCTCACCCACAGAAAATAAACAGTGTCAATAACAATCCCCGACCCCCTCACCCACAGAAAATAAACAGTGTCAATAACAATCCCCAAACCCCTCACCCACAGAAAATAAACAGTGTCAATAACAATCCCCGACCCCCTCACCCACAGAAAATAAACAGTGTCAATAACAATCCCCGACCCCCTCACCCACAGAAAATAAACAGTGTCAATAACAATCCCCGACCCCCTCACCCACAGAAAATAAACAGTGTCAATAACAATCCCCGACCCCCTCACCCACAGAAAATAAACAGTGTCAATAACAATCCCCGACAACATCACCCACAGAAAATATGCATTTTCATAACAATCCCTGACCCCCTCACCCACAGAAAATAAACAGTGTCAATAACAATCCCCGACCCACTCACCCACAGAAAATAAACAGTGTCAATAACAATCCCCGACACCTTCACCCACAGAAAATAAAGAGTGCCAATAACAATCCCCGAACCCCTCACCAACGGAAATTAAACAGTCAGTAACAATCCCGGACCCCCTCACCCACAGAAAATAAACAGTGTCAATAACAATCCCCAAACCCCTCACCCACAGAAAATAAACAGTGTCAATAACAATCCCCGACCCCCTCACCCACAGAAAATAAACAGTGTCAATAACAATCCCCGACCCCCTCACCCACAGAAAATAAACAGTGTCAATAACAATCCCCGACCCCCTCACCCACAGAAAATAAACAGTGTCAATAACAATCCCCAAACCCCTCACCCACAGAAAATAAACAGTGTCAATAACAATCCCCGACCCCCTCACCCACAGAAAATAAACAGTGTCAATAACAATCCCCGACCCCCTCACCCACAGAAAATAAACAGTGTCAATAACAATCCCCGACCCCCTCACCCACAGAAAATAAACAGTGTCAATAACAATCCCCGACCCCCTCACCCACAGAAAATAAACAGTGTCAATAACAATCCCCGACCACCTCATGCACAGAAAATAAACAGTGTCAATAACAATCCCCGACAACATCACCCACAGAAAATAAACATTTTCATAACAATCCCTGAACCCCTCACTCACAGAAAATAAACAGTCAATAACAATCCCCGACCACCACAAACACGGAAAAAAACAGTGTCAATAACAATCCACAACCCCCTCACCCACAGAAAATAAACACTGTGAATAACAATCCCCAAACCTCTCATCCATAGAAAATAAACAGTGTCAATAACAATCCCCGACCCCCTCACCCACAGAAAATAAACAGTGTCAATAACAATCCCCGACCCCCTCACCCACAGAAAATAAACAGTGTCAATAACAATCCCCGACCACCTCACGTACAGAAAATAAACACAGTCAATAACAATCCCCGACCCCCTCACCCACAGAAGATAAACACTGAGAATAACAATCCCCAAACCCATCACCCAGAGGAAATAAACAGTGTCAATAACAATCCCCGACCCCCTCACCCACAGAAAATAAACAGTGTCAATAACAATCCCCGACCCCCTCACCCACAGAAAATAAACAGTGTCAATAACAATCCCCAAACCCCTCACCCACAGAAAATAAACAGTGTCAATAACAATCCCCGACCCCCTCACCCACAGAAAATAAACAGTGTCAATAACAATCCCCGACCCCCTCACCCACAGAAAATAAACAGTGTCAATAACAATCCCCGACCCCCTCACCCACAGAAAATAAACAGTGTCAATAACAATCCCCGACCCCCTCACCCACAGAAAATAAACAGTGTCAATAACAATCCCCGACAACATCACCCACAGAAAATAAACATTTTCATAACAATCCCTGACCCCCTCACTCACAGAAAATAAACAGTGTCAATAACAATCCCCGACCCCTCACACACAGAAAATAAACAGTGTCAATAACAATCCCCGAACCCCTCAAACACAGAAAATAAACACTGTGAATAACAATCCCCAAACCCCTCATCCATAGAAAATAAACAGTGTCAATAACAATCCCCGACCCCCTCACCCACAGAAAATAAACAGTGTCAATAACAATCCCCGACCCCCTCACCCACAGAAAATAAACAGTGTCAATAACAATCCACAAACCCTCACCCAGAGAAAATAAACAGTGACAATAACAATCCACGACCCCCTCACCCACAGAAAATAAACAGTGTCAATAACAATCCCCGACCCCCTCACCCACAGAAAATAAACAGTGTCAATAACAAACCCCGACGACCACAAACACAGAAAACAAACAGTGTCAATAACAAACCCTGACCCCTCACACACAGAAAATAAACAGTGTCAATAACAATCCCCGACCCCCTCACCCACAGAAAATAAACAGTGTCAATAACAATTCCCAAACCCATACCCAGAGGAAATAAACAGTGTCAATAACAATCCCCGACCCCCTCACCCACAGAAAATAAACAGTGTCAATAACAATCCCCGACCCCCTCACCCACAGAAAATAAACAGTGTCAATAACAATCCCCAAACCCCTCACCCACAGAAAATAAACAGTGTCAATAACAATCCCCGACCCCCTCATGCACAGAAAATAAACAGTGTCAATAACAATCCCCGACAACATCACCCACAGAAAATAAACATTTTCATAACAATCCCTGACCCCTCACTCACAGAAAATAAACAGTCAATAACAATCCCCGACCCCCACAAACACAGAAAACAAACAGTGTCAATAACAATCCCTGACCCCTCACACACAGAAAATAAACAGTGTCAATAACAATCCACAAACCCTCACCCAGAGAAAATAAACAGTGCCAATAACAATCCCCGACCCCCTCACCCACAGAAAATAAAAGTGTCAATATCAATCCCCGACCCCCTCACCCACAGAAAATAAACAGTGTCAATAACAATCCCCGACCCCCTCACCCACAGAAAATAAACAGTGTCAATAACAATCCCCGACCCCCTCACCCACAGAAAATAAACAGTGTCAATAACAATCCCCGACCCCCTCACCCACAGAAAATAAACAGTGTCAATAACAATCCCCAAACCCCTCACCCACAGAAAATAAACAGTGTCAATAACAATCCCCGACCCCCTCACCAACAGAAAATAAACAGTGTCAATAACAATCCCCGACCCCCTCACCCACAGAAAATAAACTGTCAATAACAATCCCCGACCCCCTCACCCACAGAAAATAAACAGTGTCAATAACAATCCCCGACCCCCTCACCCACAGAAAATAAACAGTGTCAATAACAATCCCCAAACCCTCACCCAGAGGAAATAAACAGTGTCAATAACAATCCCCGACCCCCTCACCCACAGAAAATAAACAGTGTCAATAACAATCCCCGACCCCCTCACCCACAGAAAATAAACAGTGTCAATAACAATCCCCGACACCCTCACCCACAGAAAATAAACAGTGTGAATAACAATCAACGAACCCCTCAACCACAGAAAATAAACAGTGTCAATAACAATCCCCGACCCCCTCACCCACAGAAAATAAACAGTGTCAATAACAATCCCCGAACCCCTCACACACAGAAAATAAACAGTGTCAATAACAATCCCCGACCCCCTCACCCACAGAAAATAAACAGTGTCAATAACAATCCCCGACCCCCTCACCCACAGAAAATAAACAGTGTCAATAACAATCCCCGACCACCTCACCCACAGAAAATAAACAGTGTCAATAACAATCCCCGACAACATCACCCACAGAAAATAAGCATTTTCATAACAATCCCTGACCCCCTCACTCACAGAAAATAAACAGTCAATAACAATCCCCGAACACCACAAACACAGAAAACAAACAGTGTCAATAACAATCCACTGACCCCCTCACCCACAGAAAATAAACACTGTGAATAACAATCCCCAAACCCATCATCCATAGAAAATAAACAGTGTCAATAACAATCCCCGACCCCCTCACCCACAGAAAATAAACAGTGTCAATAACAATCCCCGACCCCCTCACCCACAGAAAATAAACAGTGTCAATAACAATCCCCGACCCCCTCACCCACAGAAAATAAACAGTGTCAATAACAATCCCCGACCCCCTCACCCACAGAAAATAAACACTGTGAATAACAATCCCCAAACCCATCATCCATAGAAAATAAACAGTGTCAATAACAATCCCCGACCCCCTCACCCACAGAAAATAAACAGTGTCAATAACAATCCCCGACCCCCTCACCCACAGAAAATAAACAGTGTCAATAACAATCCCCGACCCCCTCACCCACAGAAAATAAACAGTGTCAATAACAATCCCCGACCCCCTCACCCATAGAAAATAAACAGTGTCAATAACAATCCCCGACCCCCTCACCCACAGAAAATAAACAGTGTCAATAACAATCCCCGACCCCCTCACCCACAGAAAATAAACAGTGTCAATAACAATCCCCGACCCCCTCACCCACAGAAAATAAACAGTGTCAATAACAATCCCCGACAACATCACCCACAGAAAATAAACAGTGTCAATAACAATCCCTGACCCCCTCACCCACAGAAAATAAACAGTGTCAATAACAATCCCCGACCCCTCACGCACAGAAAATAAACAGTGTCAATAACAATCCCCGACCCCCTCACCAACAGAAAATAAACAGTGTCAATAACAATCCCCAAACCCCTCACCCACAGAAAATAAACAGTGTCAATAACAATCCCCGACCCCCTCACCCACAGAAAATAAACAGTGTCAATAACAATCCCCGACCCCCTCACCCACAGAAAATAAACAGTGTCAATAACAATCCCCGACCCCCTCACCCACAGAAAATAAACAGTGTCAATAACAATCCCCGACCCCCTCACCCACAGAAAATAAACAGTGTCAATAACAATCCCCGAACCCCTCACCCACAGAAAATAAACAGTGTCAATAACAATCCCCGACCCCCTCACCCACAGAAAATAAACAGTGTCAATAACAATCCCCGACCACCCTCACCCACAGAAAATAAACAGTGTCAATAACAATCCCCGACCCCCTCACCCACAGAAAATAACAGTGTCAATAACAATCCCCGACACCCTCACCCACAGAAAATAAACAGTGTCAATAACAATCCCCGACCACCCACAAACAATGTCAATAACAAACCCCGACCCCTCACACACAGAAAATAAACAGTGTCAATAACAATCCCCGACCCCCTCACCCACAGAAAATAAACAGTGTCAATAACAATCCCCGACCCCCTCACCCACAGAAAATAAAGTGTCAATAACAATCCCGACCCCCTCACCCACAGAAAATAAACAGTGTCAATAACAATCCCCGACCCCCTCACCCACAGAAAATAAACAGTGTCAATAACAATCCCAACCCCTCACCCACACAAAATAAACAGTGTCAATAACAATCCCCGACCCACTCACGCACAGAAAATAAACAGTGTCAATAACAATCCCCAAACCCCTCACCCACAGAAAATAAACAGTGTCAATAACAATCCCCGACCCCCTCACCCACAGAAAATAAACAGTGTCAATAACAATCCCCGACCCCCTCACCCACAGAAAATAAACAGTGTCAATAACAATCCCCGACCCCTCACCCACAGAAAATAAACAGTGTCAATAACAATCCCCGACCCCCTCACCCACAGAAAATAAACAGTGTCAATAACAATCCCCGACCCCCTCACCCACAGAAAATAAACAGTGTCAATAACAATCCCCGACCCCCTCACCCACAGAAAATAAACAGTGTCAATAACAATCCCCGACCCCCTCACCCACAGAAAATAAACAGTGTCAATAACAATCCCCGACCCCCTCACCCACAGAAAATAAACAGTGTCAATAACAATCCCCGACCCCCTCACCCACAGAAAATAAACAGTGTCAATAACAATCCCCGACCCCCTCACCCACAGAAAATAAACAGTGTCAATAACAATCCCCGACCCCCTCACCCACAGAAAATAAACAGTGTCAATAACAATCCCCACCCCCTCACCCACAGAAAATAAACAGTGTCAATAACAATCCCCGACCCCCTCACCACAGAAAATAAACAGTGTCAATAACAATCCCCGACCCCCTCACCCACAGAAAATAAACAGTGTCAATAACAATCCCCGACCCCTCACCCACAGAAAATAAACAGTGTCAATAACAATCCCCGACCCCTCACCCACAGAAAATAAACAGTGTCAATAACAATCCCCGACCCCTCACCCACAGAAAATAAACAGTGTCAATAACAATCCCCGACCCCCTCACCCACAGAAAATAAACAGTGTCAATAACAATCCCCGACCCCCTCACCCACAGAAAATAAACAGTGTCAATAACAATCCCCGACCCCCTCACCCACAGAAAAAAACTGTCAATAACAATCCCACCCTCACCACAGAAAATAAACAGTGTCAATAACAATCCCCGACCCCCTCACCCACAGAAAATAAACAGTGTCAATAACAATCCCCGACCCCCTCACCCACAGAAAATAAACAGTGTCAATAACAATCCCCAAACCCCTCACCCACAGAAAATAAACAGTGTGAATAACAAGCAACGACCCCTCACGCACAGAAAATAAACAGTGTCAATAACAATCCCCGACCCCCTCACCCACAGAAAATAAACAGTGTCAATAACAATCCCCGACCCCCTCACCCACAGAAAATAAACAGTGTCAATAACAATCCCCGACCCCCTCACCCACAGAAAATAAACACTGTCAATAACAATCCCCAAACCCCTCACCCACAGAAAATAAACAGTGTCAATAACAATCCCCGACCCCCTCACCCACAGAAAATAAACAGTGTCAATAACAATCCCCGACCCCCTCACCCACAGAAAATAAACACTGTGAATAACAATCCCCAAACCCCTCATCCATAGAAAATAAACAGTGTCAATAACAATCCCCGACCCCCTCACCCACAGAAAATAAACAGTGTCAATAACAATCCCCGACCCCCTCACCCACAGAAAATAAACAGTGTCAATAACAATCCCCGACCCCCTCACCCACAGAAAATAAACAGTGTCAATAACAATCCCCGACCCATCACCCACAGAAAATAAACAGTGTCAATAACAATCCCTGACCCCTCACACACAGAAAATAAACAGTGTCAATAACAATCCCCGACAACATCACCCACAGAAAATAAACATTTCAATAACAATCCCCAAACTCCTCACTCACAGAAAATAAACAGTCAATAACAATCCCCGACCACCTCAAACACAGAAAATAAACAGTGTCAATAACAATCCACGACCCCCTCACCCACAGAAAATAAACAGTGTCAATAACAATCCCCGACCCCCTCACCCACAGAAAATAAACAGTGTCAATAACAATCCCCGACCCCCTCACCCACAGAAAATAAACAGTGTCAATAACAATCCACGACCCCCTCACCCACAGAAAATAAACAGTGTCAATAACAATCCCCAAACCCTCACCCAGAGGAAATAAACAGTGTCAATAACAATCCACGACCCCCTCAACCACAGAAAATAAACAGTGTCAATAACAATCCCCGACCCCCTCACCCACAGAAAATAAACAGTGTCAATAACAATCCCCGACCCCCTCACCCACAGAAAATAAACAGTGTCAATAACAATCCCCGACCCCCTCACCCACAGAAAATAAACAGTGTCAATAACAATCCCCGACCCCCTCACCCACAGAAAATAAACAGTGTCAATAACAATCCCCAAACCCCTCACCCACAGAAAATAAACAGTGTCAATAACAATCCCCGACCCCCTCACCCACAGAAAATAAACAGTGTCAATAACAATCCCCGAACCCCTCAAACACAGAAAATAAACACTGTGAATAACAATCCCCAAACCCCTCACCCACAGAAAATAAACAGTGTCAATAACAATCCCCGACCCCCTCACCCACAGAAAATAAACAGTGTCAATAACAATCCCCAAACCCCTCACCCACAGAAAATAAACAGTGTCAATAACAATCCCCGACCCCCTCACCCACAGAAAATAAACAGTGTCAATAACAATCCCCGACACCCTCACCCACAGAAAATAAACAGTGTCAATAACAATCCCCGACCCCCTCACCCACAGAAAATAAACAGTGTCAATAACAATCCCCGACCCCCTCACCCACAGAAAATAAACAGTGTCAATAACAATCCCCGACCCCCTCACCCACAGAAAATAAACAGTGTCAATAACAATCCCCGACAACCTCACCCACAGAAAATAAACAGTGTCAATAACAATCCCCAAACCCCTCACCCACAGAAAATAAACAGTGTCAATAACAATCCCCGACCCCCTCACCCACAGAAAATAAACAGTGTCAATAACAATCCCCGACCCCCTCACCCACAGAAAATAAACAGTGTCAATAACAATCCCCAAACCCTCACCCAGAGGAAATAAACAGTGTCAATAACAATCCACGACCTCCTCAACCACAGAAAATAAACAGTGTCAATAACAATCCCCGACCCCCTCACCCACAGAAAATAAACAGTGTCAATAACAATCCCCGACCCCCTCACCCACAGAAAATAAACAGTGTCAATAACAATCCCCGACCCCCTCACCCACAGAAAATAAACAGTGTCAATAACAATCCCCGACACCCTCACAAACAGAAAATAAACAGTGTCAATAACAATCCCCGACCCCCTCACCCACAGAAAATAAACACTGTGAATAACAATCCCCAAACCCCTCACCCACAGAAAATAAACAGTGTCAATAACAATCCCCGACCCCCTCACCCACAGAAAATAAACAGTGTCAATAACAATCCCCGACCCCCTCACCCACAGAAAATAAACAGTGTCAATAACAATCCCCGACCCCCTCACCCACAGAAAATAAACAGTGTCAATAACAATCCCCGACAACATCACCCACAGAAAATAAGCATTTTCATAACAATCCCTGACCCCCTCACTCACAGAAAATAAACAGTCAATAACAAACCCCGACCACCACAAACACAGAAAACAAACAGTGTCAATAACAATCCCTGACCCCCTCACCCACAGAAAATAAACAGTGTCAATAACAATCCCCGACCCCCTCACCCACAGAAAATAAACAGTGTCAATAACAATCCCCGACCCCCTCACCCACAGAAAATAAACACTGTGAATAACAATCCCCAAACCCATCATCCATAGAAAATAAACAGTGTCAATAACAATCCCCGACCCCCTCACCCACAGAAAATAAACAGTGTCAATAACAATCCCCGACCCCCTCACCCACAGAAAATAAACAGTGTCAATAACAATCCCCGACCCCCTCACCCACAGAAAATAAACAGTGTCAATAACAATCCCCGACCTCCTCACCCACAGAAAATAAACAGTGTCAATAACAATCCCCGACCCCCTCACCCACAGAAAATAAACAGTGTCAATAACAATCCCCGACCCCCTCACCCACAGAAAATAAACAGTGTCAATAACAATCCCCGACCCCCTCACCCACAGAAAATAAACAGTGTCAATAACAATCCCCAACCCCCTCACCCACAGAAAATAAACAGTGTCAATAACAATCCCCGACCCCCTCACCCACAGAAAATAAACACTGTGAATAACAATCCCCAAACCTCTCATCCATAGAAAATAAACAGTGTCAATAACAATCCCCGACCCCCTCACGCACAGAAAATAAACAGTGTCAATAACAATCCCCGACCACCTCACCCACAGAAAATAAACAGTGTCAATAACAATCCACAAACCCTCACCCAGACAAAATAAACAGTGACAATAACAATCCACGACACCCTCACCCACAGAAAATAAACAGTGCCAATAACAATCCCCGACCCCCTCACCCACAGAAAATAAACAGTGTCAATAACAATCCCCGACCCCCTCACCCACAGAAAATAAACAGTGTCAATAACAATCCCCGACCCCTCACCCACAGAAAATAA
The DNA here is from genome assembly GCF_963921235.1 of Mobula hypostoma. Lineage (NCBI taxonomy): Eukaryota > Metazoa > Chordata > Chondrichthyes > Myliobatiformes > Myliobatidae > Mobula > Mobula hypostoma. The sequence goes on from NC_086102.1 coordinate 103,716,983, forward strand.
ACAGTGTCAATAACAATCCCCGACCACCTCACCCACAGAAAATAAACAGTGTCAATAACAATCCCCGACCCCCTCACCCACAGAAAATAAACAGTGTCAATAACAATCCCCGACCCCCTCACCCACAGAAAATAAACAGTGTCAATAACAATCCCCGACCCCCTCACCCACAGAAAATAAACAGTGTCAATATCAATCCCCGACCCCCTCACCCACAGAAAATAAACAGTGTCAATAACAATCCCCGACCCCCTCACCCACAGAAAATAAACAGTGTCAATAACAATCCCCGACCCCCTCACCCACAGAAAATAAACAGTGTCAATAACAATCCCCGACCCCCTCACACACAGAAAATAAACAGTGTCAATAACAATCCCCGACCCCCTCACCCACAGAAAATAAACAGTGTCAATAACAATCCCCGACCCCTCACCCACAGAAAATAAACAGTGTCAATAACAATCCCCAACCCCCTCACCCACAGAAAATAAACAGTGTCAATAACAATCCCCGAACCCCTCACCCACAGAAAATAAACAGTGTCAATAACAATCCCCGAACCCCTCACCCACAGAAAATAAACAGTGTCAATAACAATCCCCGACCCCCTCACCCACAGAAAATAAACAGTGTCAATAACAATCCCCGACCACCTCACCCACAGAAAATAAACAGTGTCAATAACAATCCCCGACCCCCTCACCCACAGAAAATAAACAGTGTCAATAACAATCCCCGACCCCCTCACCCACAGAAAATAAACAGTGTCAATAACAATCCCCGACCCCCTCACCCACAGAAAATAAACAGTGTCAATAACAATCCCCAAACCCTCACCCAGAGGAAATAAACAGTGTCAATAACAATCCACGACCCCCTCAACCACAGAAAATAAACAGTGTCAATAACAATCCCCGACCCCCTCACCCACAGAAAATAAACAGTGTCAATAACAATCCCTGACCCCCTCACCCACAGAAAATAAACAGTGTCAATAACAATCCCCGACCCCCTCACCCACAGAAAATAAACAGTGTCAATAACAATCCCCGACCCACTCACCACAGAAAATAAACAGTGTCAATAACAATCCCCGACCACTCACCCACAGAAAATAAACAGTGTCAATAACAATCCCCGACCCCCTCACCCAGAGAAAATAAACAGTGTCAATAACAATCCCCGACCTCCTCACGCACAGAAAATAAACAGTGTCAATAACAATCCCCGAGCCCCTCACCCACAGAAAATGATCCGTGTCAGTAACAATCCCCGACCACCAAACGGACGGGAAATAAACTATGTCAATGGCAATCCCCACCCCCTCACCCACAGAAAATAAACAGTGTCAATAACAATCCCCGAAGCCCTCACCCACAGAAAATAAACAGTGTCAATAACAATCCCCGACCCCCTCACCCACACAAAATAAACAGTGTCAATAACAATCCCCGACCCCCTCACCCACAGAAAATAAACAGTCAATAACAATCCCTGACCCCCTCACCCACAGAAAATAAACAGTGTCAATAACAATTCCCGACCCCCTCACCTACAGAAAATAAACAGTGTCAATAACAATCCCTGATCCCTTTCCCCACAGAAAATGAAATGTGTCTGTAACAATCCCCGATCCCAAACCTTTCAGAAAATAAACAGTGTCAATAAAATACCCGACCCCCGATACAGAAAAAATAAACAGTGTCAATATCAATCCCCAACCCCCTCACCCACAGAAAATAAACAGTGTCAATAACAATCCCAAAACCCTCACCCAGACAAAATAAACAGTGTCAATAACAATCCCGGACCCCCTCACCCACAGAAAATTAACAGTCAACAACAATCCCCGACACTCAGACGCACAGAAATTAAACAGTGTCAATAACAATCCACGACCCCCTCACCCACAGAAAATAAACAGTGTCAATAACAATCCCCGACCCCCTCACCCACAGAAAATAAACAGTGTCAATAACAATCCCCGACCCCCTCACCCACAGAAAATAAACAGTGTCAATAACAATCCCCGACACCCTCACCCACAGAAAATAAACAGTGTCAATAACAATCCCCAAACCCCTCACCCACAGAAAATAAACAGTGTCAATAACAATCCCCGACCCCCTCACCCACAGAAAATAAACAGTGTCAATAACAATCCCCAAACCCTCACCCAGAGGAAATAAACAGTGTCAATAACAATCCACGACCCCCTCAACCACAGAAAATAAACAGTGTCAATAACAATCCCCGACCCCCTCACCCACAGAAAATAAACAGTGTCAATAACAATCCCCGACCCCCTCACCCACAGAAAATAAACAGTGTCAATAACAATCCCCGACCCCCTCACCCACAGAAAATAAACAGTGTCAATAACAATCCCCAACCCCTCACCCACAGAAAATAAACAGTGTCAATAACAATCCCCGACCCCCTCACCCACAGAAAATAAACAGTGTCAATAACAATCCCCGACCCCCTCACCCACAGAAAATAAACAGTGTCAATAACAATCCCCGAACCCCTCACCCACAGAAAATAAACAGTGTCAATAACAATCCCCGACCCCCTCACCCACAGAAAATAAACAGTGTCAATAACAATCCCCGACCCCCTCACCCACAGAAAATAAACAGTGTCAATAACAATCCCCGACCCCCTCACCCACAGAAAATAAACAGTGTCAATAACAATCCCCGACCCCCTAACGGACAGAAAATAAACTATGTCAATAACAATCCCCAACCCCTCACCCATAGAAAATAAACAGTGTCAATAACAAGCAACGTCCCCCTCACCCACAGAAAATAAACAGTGTCAATAACAATCCCCGATAGTCACGCGCACAGAAAGTAAACACTGTCAATAACAATCCCTGACTCCGTCACCCACAGAAAATAAACAGTGTCAATAACAATCCCTGACCCCCTCACCCACAGAAAATAAACAGTGTCAATAACAATCCCCGACCCCCTCACCCACAGAAAATAAACAGTGTCAATAACAATCCCCGACCCCTTCACCCACAGAAAATAAACAGTTTCAGTAACAATCCCCAAACACCTCACCCACAGAAAATAAGCAGTGTCAATAACAATCACCAATCCCCTCATCCACAGAAAATAAACAGTGTCAATAACAATCCCCGAACCCTCACCCAGAGAAAATAAACTGTCAATAACTTTCCCCGACTCCCTCATCCAGAGAAAATCAACTGTGTCAAAAAATCCCCATGTCAATTTGTCCAAGGTATTTAGAGAGGGGACAAAATACATAAGGTTTTGTTATATTCAGATGACCTGTTAGTTTATATTTTGGATCCTAGGAAATTTATTCCTTCTATGTTATCTATACTTTCTGAATTTAGTAGTTTTTCTGGTTATTAATTAAATTTACATAATAGTTAGTTATTTCCTATTAATAGTTATTCAGATTCAAGTCATCAAATATCCTTTACCATTGCTAAAAATTACTTTACCTATCTTGGTATTAAAATTACTAAAAATTTTAAGGATCTATATACATATAATATTTTCCCATTAGTTGGCTACACCAAACAAATGCTTTCTAAATGGTCTCCTATGGCATTATCATTAATAGGTCGAATTAATGCCATTAAAATGATAGTTTTACAGAAAGTTTTATATATATTTCAGGCAATTCCCTCTTTTGTTCCTAAAAAGTTCTTTGACAGAATAGATTCTCTAATTTCATCTTATATTTGGAACAATAAAAGTCCCAGTTCGAGTAAAACCTTATTGTAGAAATTATAAAAGGATGGTGGTATGGCTTTGTCTAATTTTAGAATGTACTGTTGGGCCATCAATATTCGTTATGTTACCTTTTAGATTCACTTTTTAATGTCCTTTATGGTTGGATCCAGAGGTAAACTCGGTCAAAGGTTCCCTTTGGCCTCTTTACTGGGAGTTCCTCTTCCCTTTTTGCTTTCTAAGATTAGCAGACAAGAATTTAATCCAATTATTAAACATACATTAAGAAGTTGGTTCCAGTTTTGTAGATTTTTTGAGTTTAATAATTTTGTTCTTTCTCGTAATATTTATCTCAATTATTTTTCTAAACCATTAACTTTGGATAAGGCCTTTTTAATTTAGAAAACCAAGGGAATAATAACTTTATCATATTTATTTTTAGGGGACTGTTTAATGTCTTTTTCTCTGTTAGTGGATAAGTATGATTTATCTAATGTACACTTTTTTAGATATTTACAAATTAGGAATTGTTTACGTGCTTTGTTACCAAATTACCCTTCTGCTTATCCACCTAATATGATAGATATTCTCTTTCAGTTTAAACCATTTCAAACAGGGTTGATAGCTATAATCTATGAACAGTTATTGAGTTTGCAAACGATAAAATTAAATGCGCTTGGGAATTGGAATGTCAAAAGTCATTTTCAGATGATCAATGGAGTAAAATTTTTCATTTGGTTAACAACTCATCTATTTGTGTCCGTCACTCCTTGATACAGTTCAAGGTAGTGTATCCGGCACATATGTCAAAGGATAAACTAGCGCGTATTTTCCCCAATATTAATCCTATTTGTGACAAATGTAATACTGGGCTGGCCATTTTAACTCATATGTATTGGTTCTGTATAAAGCTAGATAACTTTTGGAGAGATGTTTTTAAAACACTATCAAGAGTTTTGGATCTGAATATACAACCTCACTTGCTTACGGCAATTTTTGGGAATACCTCATCGGAAGCAGGAAATATTCCTGTTTCTGCTCAATGTATGATACCCTTTTTGACCTTACTGGCTAGGAGAGCCATTTTATTGAAGTGGAAGGATTCTAATCCACCTATGGTCTTTTACTAGCTCTCCTCCATCATGTCCTGTTTAAGATTAGAGAAAATAAGATGTCGGACATTTAATACATCTTTTAAATTTGAGCAAATATGGCGACCTTTTATCCAATATTTTCATTTAATATTATTTATTACTCTTTCAATCTTTTTTTTCTAAGTTTTAGATTTGATCAGAAAGTCTAGCTTTCTTTTTTTTTTGGTCATATCCTCAGAATGGACTGCCCTGTCCCGTTTTTTTTGTTATTTTCATTTTTTTTATGATTATATATTTTATACTAGTTTAACAATATCTATGATTTTGACAACGTTTGTCTTAATCTTGGCTTATATTGTTACTGATATATATATATATATATATATATTTGAACTAATTCTCCTCTTGACTGTATTTATGTTTTTTAAAAAATCAATAAAAAGATTAATAAAGCACGAAAAACAATCCCAAACCCCTCACCCACAGAAAATAAAGTGTCAGTAACAATCCCCAACCCACTCCCTACAGAAAATAAACAGTGTCGATAACAATCCCCAACCCCCTCACCCACATAAAATAAACAGTGTCAATAACAATCCCCGACCCCCTCACCCACAGAAAATAAACAGTGTCAATAACAATCCCCGACCCCCTCACCCACAGAAAATAAACAGTGTCAATAACAATCCCCGACCCCCTCACCCACAGAAAATAAACAGTGTCAATAACAATCCCCGACCAACTCTCTACAGAAAATAAACAGTGTCTGTAACAATCCCCAACCAACTCCCTACAGAAAATAAACAATGCCTATAACAATACCTGACCTCCTCTTCTACAGAAAGTAAAGTGTCAATAACAAACCCCATCCCCCTCCCTCTAGAAAATAAAACGTGTCAGTAACAATCCCCGACCCCCTCACCCACAAAAATAAACACTATCAAAGAGGGAGCCAGGCCTTTCAAAACCAAACAACCAAAGCCCAATCTGCTGCTAACGGCCAGGTCCTGGAGATGAGGGTCGATGTGGGAAGGAGGTTGCAGTTCCCGGATGTGGTGCACACAACCCTACGCCCGGACATTTTACTGTGCTCAACCGAAGACAAGAAAATACTTCTGGTTAAGCTGACCGTGCCGTGGGAGGAGGGATGGGAAGATGCCCATGAGGGAAAGGCCTTGAAGTACCAGCCCTTAGTGCGGAAGTGTAAAGACAAGGGATGGCAGGCTTGGTTGTTCCCTGTGGAGATCGGCTGCAGAGTTTTCCCAGCCAAATCAGCATGGCGGTTGTTGTCAGATCTGGGCCTGGACAAAAGGAGCTAAAAACAAGCAGCTCGTAGGATGGGGGAAGAGGCAAAATGAGTCTCTTGTTGGATTTGGAGGGAAGCTGGAAGCCAGGAGCAGATGGGCATTGATTTGGTCACCACTGCCGGCCCACCAGCTGGAGAGTGTCGTGGTTAAGGATCAAAATACTCTGTGAAGGTTGGGAACCACCTGATGACATCTGCTCCTGGCTGAAGACTGCAGTTACCTTATAAGGTAACTGGAGAATTCACCCTAACAGGTGTAACAAGTAATTTCTGGTCTGTACCAGCGGCTTCCAGGAAAGACTGAATGGCAACTGAGGTGGTAAGGACAGTGACGCTGGAGAGACAGCTGACCTCCAGCAAAGACTGGCAGGGGCTCACAAGGCTAGCAACCTTGTGGGCTGCACTTGCAAGAGGGCAGTACTCCAGCTACGACTGAACATGAAGAGCAATACCCCCAGAGTCTCCCGAGAGGGGGGAGGATGAGAGACTCAACAGGATGGTCATACCAGCAACGGCCAGGACAGGAAACATGACTACGAGGAAGCTAAAGCAAACAACACTGACCAAAGAGGAATTCACGGTAAGGTGTCATTGCGGGAAAGTCTGCAAAAACGTCAGAGGGCTCAAGATACACCAGAGCAAGTCTAGATGTGGATCAATGGTGACCCAGGTGCAGCGCACGGACTTAGTGTCCGGTGAGACGAAAGAGAATTCCAGCCAGGAAGCACTCCACAGAGCTGAAGATCTCTCCCCACTTGAGTCGCCTCAGCACTGAACAACAGACCTAGTGAGTTCCTCTTCGGCTACCCCAATCCATTCGTCAAGGAAAGACAGGATCAAATGGCCTAGATTGTCAGTCAACGTCGCCTGGATGCAGTTCGATGATGATCTAGACGGCATCCTGGAAATTGCCTTAGCTGGTCCAGTACACAGAAAGATCGACTCACTCACAGCCATAGCGTACAATCTAGATAAGGAACGATCTGGCCCAATGGAGCGGAGAAGCCAGCCGGAGTTACCGTGGCAACTAAGTAGGAGGGAAATGGAGATTCGTCGCTTGAGAGGCGAATTACAGGTGCTTAACAAGAGGTTTAAGACCAGCTCACCGGCCGAAAAAGAAGGTATCAAGGTCTTAACTAGTATGCTGCAGGAAAAGCTGTGCAAACTCCGGAGGGCGGAACATCTGCAACAGCAAAGATGGAAGAAAGAGAAAAGGCGAGCACAGTTTGTGAGAGGTCCATTCAGCTTCACCAGGACTCTTCTCGGCCAACAAAAATCTGGTATACTATCCAGCTCGAAGCCAGAGGTAGAGGAGTTCCTGCGGGAGGCACACAGCCACCCACGGAGGGGTCAGGGACTAGGAACCAATCGAGCTGTGCGGAGACTGGAAAATCCATCAATTGAGCTGATGTGAAGGAGCCTACATGGCAGGAAATCCAGGACGTCATCCAGAAAGCTAAAGCATCAGCTGCCCCAGGCCCAAGCGGCATACCTTAGAAGGTGTATAAGAAATGCCCAAAACTTCTTCGGAGGCTGTGGAAGGTCATGAGAAAGATCTGGGCCAAAGGTACTATTCCATCAAGTTGGAAATTGGCAGAGGGATGCTTTATTCCACAGGTAGAGGTTTCTTCCACAATTGCCCAGTTTAGGACAATTTCTCTCCTGGATGTGGAATGTAAGATTTTCCTTTCTGTGCTTACAAGATGGCTGACTTCTTACATGACGCAGAACCGCTATATCAACACATCCATCCAGAAAGGCGGTATTCCAGGCTTTTCGGGGTGTCTGGAACACACCTCAATGATTAGCCATTTGATCCGTGAATCCAAGCAGAAAAAAGGCGACCTGACAGTTGTCTGGTTAGACCTCGCGAACGCCTACGGGTCTATTCCACATGACCTCATCCTAGAAGGACTCAACCACTACTACATCCCAGAGGCTATTCGAGACATGATCACCAGCTACCTAGGAGGATTCAAACTCAGATTTACATCAGCCCATTTCACAAATAGTTGGCAGGACCTCCAGAAGGGGATTCCAATGGAGTGCACCATCTCCCCCATACTATTTATTATGGGAATGAACCTCCTATTATCAGCAGCAGAAGATGTAACCCGCGGCCCGACGCTGGAGTCAGGCATTGTTCAGCCGGCTCTACGAGGATTCATGGACAACATCACCATAACAACTGTGTCACATGTCCAAGCAAGATGGGTATTGGAAACTCTGGGTAATGTAGCCACTTGGGCGAGGATGTCCTTCAAGGTTAAGAAGTCCAGGTGCATGGTGATCAGAAAGGGCAAAGTTACTGGCAAGTTTAGCCTCCAAGTTCAGGGTGAGGTCATCCCTTCCATCGAAGATAACCCAATAAAATGCTTGGGGAAGTGGTTTAATGTGTCACTGACAGATGGGGCCAATGTCACCAATACTGTGAAGCAGACAGACAAGTGGCTGAAGAAGATCGACAAATCCGGACTTCCGGGTAAATTCAAGACCTGGCTGTACCAATATGGCATTATGCCCAGGCATCTCTGGCTCTTCACACTTTATGAGTTCCCCATGCCTGCCGTAGAGGGCATCGAGAGGAAAATCAACAAGCACCTGCGGAGATGGTTGGGAGTTCCCCCAAGCTTCTCTTCAGTGGGCCTTTACGTTCGTTCTGAGCAACTGCAGCTTCTCCTGTCATCTGTTGTGGAGGAATTCAAGGTGGCAAAATGCAGAACTTTATTAAGCATGAGAGATTCTAATGACATCTTGGTAAAGCAAGCAGGCGTTACAACCAGATCTGGGGGCAAGTGGGCAGCCAATGTAGCTGTGGAGGAGGCAGTGTGTTCTCTGAAGCTGCGAGATATCATCGGCAACCCCTGCATCGGGCGGCAAGGCCTCGGCTCAGTTCACTGCCAGAAATGGGGAAACGCAAGCATAAGGAACAGGAGAGACATGGTACAGGCAGAAGTAGGGATATCTGAGGAAGAGAAGCGGATGTCAAAGGCAGTGGAACAAGGGTCACAGGGTGCCTGGACAAAATGGGATCTGCTTATGCGCAAGATTTCATGGGCAGAGTTATGGAGACTGGAGCCCTTCCATATTTCCTTCCTCTTGCGATCCGTGTATGACACCCTTCCTTCACCATTACATCTGTACACATGGGGGATGAGAGAGGACCCGAACTGTAAGCTCTGTGGTCAAAAGGGGTCACAGACTCATATACTGTCCAGGTGTAAAACAGCTCTAACTCAAGGACGGTATAGGTGGCGCCATGGTAAGGTGCTTCTGGGTCTTGCTGACACACTAGAGGGGGAGAGATGCAAGAAGAGGATGGCTGGCACAGACATGAGGAAGGCCATCACCTTCATCAAAGAGGGAGCCAGGCCTTTTGTAACCAAACAACCAAAGCCCAATGTGCTGCTAACGGCCATGTCCTGGGAGATGAGGGTCGATGAGGGAAGGAGGTTGCAGTTCCCGGATGTGGTGCACACAACCCTACGCCCGGACATTGTACTGTGGTCAACTGAAGACAAGAAAATACTTCTGGTTAAGCTGACTGTGCCGTGGGAGGAGGGATGGGAAGAGGCCCATGAGAGAAAGGCCTTGAAGTACCAGCCCTGAGTGCAGGAGTGTAAAGACAAGGGATGGCAGGCTTGGTTGTTCCCTGTGGAGATCGGCTGCAGAGGTTTCCCAGCCAAATCAGCATGGCAGTTGTTGTCAGATCTGGGCCTGGACAAAAGGAACAAAAAACAAGCAGCTTGTAAGATGGGGGAAGAGGCAGAACGAACCTCTTGTTGGATTTGGAGTAGGAGAGAGGAGGGAAGCTGGAAGCCAGGAGCAGATGGGCAGTGATTTGGCCACCACTGCTGGGCCACCAACTGGAGAGTGTCGTGGTTAAAGGTTGAAACACTTGGTGAAGCTTTGGAAGCACCCGATGACATCTGCTCCTGGCTGAAGACTACAGTTACCTTATAAGGTAACTGGAGAATTCACCCTAACAGGTGTATGTAACAAGCAAATCCCTGACTCCCTCACCCACAGAAAATAAACAGTGTCAATAACAATCCCCGACATCCTTACAGACAGAAAATAAACAGTATCAATAACAAATCCTGACCCCCTCACCCAGAGAAAATAAACAGTGTCAATAACAATCCACAAACCCTCACCCACAGAAAATAAACAGTGTCAATAGCAATCCCCGACCCCCTCACCCACAGAAAATAAACAGTGTCAATAACAATCCCCGACCCCCTCACCCACAGAAAATAAACAGTGTCAATAACAATCCCCGACCCCCTCACCCACAGAAAATAAACAGTGTCAATAACAATCCCCAACCCCCTCACCAACAGAAAATAAACAGTGTTAATAACAATCCCCAACCCTACAACCACAGAAAATAAACAGAGTTATTAACAATCACAGACACCCTCACACACAGAAATTAAACAGTGTTAATAGCAAGCGAAACACATAAAAATTGCCGGTGAATGCAGCAGGCCAGGCAGCACCTATAGGAAGAGGTACAGTTGACGTTCCGGGCTGAGACCCTTCGTCAGGACTAACTGAAAGAAGAGATAGTAAGAGATTTGAAAGTGGGAGGGGGAGGGGGAGGTCCAAAATGATAGGAGAAGACAGGAGGGGGAGGGATGGAGCCAAGAGCTGGAAAGTTGATTGGCAAAAGGGATATGAGAGGATCATGGGACGGGAGGCCTAGGGAGAAAGATAAGGGGGAGGGGGGAAGCCCAGAAGATGGGCAAGGAATATAGTGAGAGGGACAGAGGGAGAAAAAGGAGAGAGAGAGAGAAAAATTAATAATAATGATAAACATATAAATAAATAACGGATGGAGTATGAAGGGGAGGTGGAGCATTAACGGAAGTTAGAGAAGTGAATGTTCATGCCATCAGGTTGGAGGCTACCCAGACGGAATATAAGGTGTTGTTCCTCCAACCTGAGTGTGGCTTCATCTTTACAGTAGAGGAGGCCGTGGATGGACATATCAGAATGGGAATGGGACGTGGCCACTTGGAGATCCTGTTTTCTCTGGCGGACAGAGCGTAGGTGTTCAGCAAAGCGGTCTCCCAGTCTGCGTCGGGTCTCACCAATATATAGAAGGCTGCATCGGGAGCACCGGACGCAGTATATCACCCCAAGCGAATCACAGGTGAAGTGTCGCCTCACCTGGAAGGACTGTTTGGGGCCCTGAATGGTGGTGTCCCTCACAATGGAAGTGTAAGGGCATGTGTAGCACTTGTTCTGCTTACAAGGATAAGAGCCAGGAGAGAGATTGGTGGGAAGGGATGGGGGGGGGGGACGAATGGACAAGGGAGTCACGGAGGGAGTGATCCCTGTGGAAAGCAGAGTCGGAGAGGGGAGGGAAAAATGTGCTGACTGGTGGGATCCCATTGAAGGTGGAGGAAGTTACAGAGAATTATATGTTGGACCTGGAGGCTGGTGGGGTGGTAGGTGAGGACAAAGGGAATCATATTCCTAGTGGGGTGGCAGGAGGATGGGGTGAGAGCAGATGTGTGTGAAATGGGAGGGATGCGTTTGAAAGCAGAGTTGATGGTGGAGGAAGGGAAGCCCATTTCTTTGAAAAAGGAAGACATCTCCCTCGTCCTGGAATGAAAAGCCTGATCCTGAGAGCAGATGCGGCGGAGACGGAGGAATTGCGAGAAAGGGATGGCGTTTGTGCAAGAGACAGGGTGAGAAGAGGAATAGTCTAGATAGCTGTGAGAGTCAGTAGGCTTATAGTAGACATCAGCTGTCTCCAGAGATAGAGACAGAAAGATCAAGAAAGGGGAGGGATGTGTCGGAAATGGACCAGGTAAACTTGAGGGCAGAGTGAAAGTTGGAGGCAAAGTTAATGAAGTTAACGAGCTCTGCATGCGTGCAGGAAGCAGCGCCAATGCAGTCGTTGATGTACCGAAGGAAAAGTGGGGAACAGATACCAGTATAGGCTTGGAACATGGATTGTTCCACAAAGCCAACGAAAAGGCAGGCATAGCTGGGACCCATACGGGTGCCCATGTCTCTATCTTTAGCTTGGAGGTAGTGGGAGGAGCCAAAGGAGAAATTATTAAGAGTAAGGACTAATTCCGCTAGACGGAGCAGAGTGGTGGTAGAGGGGATCTGGCTAGGTCTGGAATCCAAAAAGAAGCGGAGAGCTTTGAGACCTTCCTGGTGGGGGATGGAAGTATATAGGGACTGGACATCCATGGTGAAAATAAAGCGGTGGGGGCCAGGGAATTTAAAATTATCGACAAAATTCAGAGTGTGAGAAGTGCCACGAACATAGGTCGGAAGGGATTGAACAAGGGGGGATAAAACAGTGTTGAGGTATGCAGATATCAGTTCAGTGGGGCAGGAGCAAGCTGAGACAATGTGTCTACCTAGACAGGCAGGTTTGTGGATCTTGGGTAGGAGGTAGAAACCGGAAGTGCTGGGTGTGGGAACTATAAGGTTGGCAGCAGTGGATGGGACATCCCCTGAGCGGATAAAGTCAGTGATGGTGTGGGAGACAATGGCCTGCAGCTCCTTAGTGGGGTCATGATCGAGGGGTAAATAAGAGGAGGTATCTGTGAGTTGTCACGGATATACATTCCTCGACCTCCTCACCCACAGAAAATAAACAGTGTCAATAATAATCCCTGACCCCGTCACTCACACTAAATAAACAGTCAATAACAATCACAAATCCCCTCACCCATGGAAAATATACAGTGTCTATAACAATCCCCAATCCCCTGACACACAAAGACTAAACAGTGTCGTTTCATTTTTAAATCTTTTTATTAGATATTACTGAAAATCAACAAAAATGCATGAAAGTAGTCAAATCAACATTTCAATATGTACAATAAGAGTTAAACTATCAAATAACTGATTAACCAAGCTAAACAGTATACCAATAATAATAAGAAAAAACAAAATGTTAAAACTATCTTTTTGAAAATAAGAAAGAAGGAAAAACGAACCCCTACTAACTAAAACAAAAAAACCCTACTAACTGTTAAAAAAAAACGAGAAAAAAAACTATTGGGAGCACAACCCGGGAGCTAAACGCCATACAAGCTTCCATAAAAGAAAAACATCAATCCGCCAGCCAAAACTAATTACACAAGAATCAGAAGGGGACCATCTTAATTAACTCAGATCAAATGGTAGTAGCGGGTAAAAGAACCCCACCTTTTCTCAAAGTCAAATCGAGGATCAAAATTTTGACTTCTAATTTTCTCCAAACTAAGACATAACATCACTTGTGAGAACCACTGTATCAAAGTGGGAGCAGAGGCATCTTTCCATTTCAATAAAATAGCCCTTCTGGCCAATAATGTGACAAATGCAATTACATGTTGGTCTGATATAGAAATAGCGTGAATATATTGAGGAATTATACCGAACAAAACTGTCAATTTATTAGGTTGTAAATCAATTTTTAAAGCTTTAGAAATTATAGAGAAAATAGATTTCCAAAACTGCTTCAATACAGAACACAACCAAAACATATGTGTCAATGTAGCCATCTCAGTTTTACATCTATCACACTGACTATCAACTTTAGGAAATATTTTAGACAGTCTCTCCTTTGTCAAATAGTAACAGTGTACAATTTTAAATTGAATTAGAGAGTGACTGGCACAAATCGAAGAAGAGTTAACCAACTTCAAAATTCGAAACCAATCCTCTGTTATCAAGGTCATTTTAAACTCTCTTTCCCAATCTTGCTTAACCTTAAGTAAAGGATAATTATATGTTGTAATAGTAAATTATAAATTTTCCCAATAAAACCTTTCACTAAAGGATTCATTTTTAAAATAATGTCTAATAGGTCAGAATCTTGTATATATGGAAAATTACTTAAATATTCTGTGTAAGAAATTTCTGACCTGAAGAAATTGCAAGAAATGTGAATGCGAGACAGAATATTTAGTTACTAATTTCTCAGAAGACATCAATTGACCTTCTTGAAACAGATCCATGAAGGAATAAACTCCTTTATTCCTCCAAAGAAAAAAGTTAGGATCACTAAGTGAAGGTTTAAATAAATAGTTTCGATAAATTAAACTAAGAAGGTTAAATTTTTTAAGATTAAAAAAATTACGAAACCGGTACCAAATTTATAATGACTGCTTAATCATAGGATATAAATTTAGAATAGAAATTTTGCTAGTTGTACAGGTAAAGGGGCTCCTAATGACAAAGTGAAGTAAAATTGTTTCACAGCTTTCAATTCCAAATCAACCCAAGGTAGTCGTTAATTTTTATCAGTCCAAAATAAACAAGAACACACGTAACGTATATTAACCACCCATTCTTAAATTAGGCAGAGCAAGACCTCCACCCTTTTTTGATTTATGTAAATGATATTTTCCAATTATTCGTCTTTTATTATTCCAAACAAAAGATGAACTAATAGAAACAACCTGATCAAACAAACTTCTAGTTAAAAAATAGGAATATTTTGAAATACATATAAAAATTTTGGTAAAATCATCATTTTAACTGCATGAATTCAACCACCTAATGAAAGTGTAAGTGGATTCCATCTACAAAATATTTGCTTCATAAAATCCACTAAGGGAACCAAATGGTCAATAACAATCCCCGATCCCCTCACCCACAGAAAATAAACAGTGCAATAACAATCCCGACCCCCTGACCCGCAGAAAATAAATCCCTGACCCTCTCACCCACAGAAAATAAACAGCGTCAATAACAATCCCCGACCCCTCACCCACAGTTGGGGATTGTTACTGACGCTGTTTATTTTCTGTGGGTGAGGGGGTCGGGATTGTTATTGAAACTGTTAATTTTCTGTGAGTGAGGTGGTCGGGGATTGTTATTGACACTGTTTGTTTTCTGTGGGTGGGGTGTCGGGGATTGTTATTGACACTGCTTATTTTCTGTGGGTGGGGTGTCGGGGATTGTTATTGACACTGTTTGTTTTCTGTGGGTGGGGTGTCGGGGATTGTTACTGACGCTGTTTATTTTCTGTGGGTGGGGTGTCGGGGATTGTTATTGACTATTTACTTTCTTTCCAATATTTTGATTGTTAATTTTACATATAAGAATACTAAGTACAAGAAAAAATATATATCAATAGATTATAGTAAATCGCATATAAAGACTCCTTACCCTATATTCATACAGATTAATTAGTTTGTAACATTGAAATATAGTAACTTTATTGTATCAAAATAATCTAACCCACTCCCAAGACCAAAGCTGATTAGTCAAGAAAAAAAGGAAATAAATATTATTAGTCATCATCTGTGCTTTAACAACAAATCAAAAATTTTGAAAATAATTCAAAAAATTAATTCCACAATGTTTGAAAGTCTTGGCTAGATTCAGACATTGAACATCAAATCTTCTCTAAATTTAAACATGACATCACATCACGTAACCATTGAACGTGAATAGGTGGGGCCACATCCTTCCATTTAAGGAAGAGCGTCCTTTTGCCATAAGAGAAATGAAAGCCAAAATGTGCAAGTCAAATGACTCCAAAGTAATATCCTTTCCTCCAACATTACCAAATAAAGCGGTCAAAGGTTTAGGCTTAAAGTTTACTTTGAGAAGTATCGAGAAAGTTTGAAACCGCAAACACGAGGAATTCTCCAGATGCTGGAAATTCAAGCAACACACATCAAAGTTGCTGGTGAACGCAGCAGGCCAGGCAGCATCTCTAGGAAGAGGTGCAGTCGACGTTTCAGGCCGAGACCCTTCATCAGGACTAACTGAAAGAAGAGATAGTAAGAGATTTGAAAGTGGGAGGGGGAGGAGGAGATCTGAAATGATAGGAGAAGACAGGAGGGGGAGGGATGGAGCCAAGAGCTGGACAGTTGATTAGCAAAAGGGATATGAGAGGGTCATGGGACAGGAGACCCAGGGAGAAAGAAAAGGGGGAGGGGGGACCCAGAGGATGGGCAAGGGGTATAGTCAGAGGGACAGAAGGAGAAAAAGGAGAGTGAGAGAAAGAATGTGTGTATAAAAATAAATAACGGATGGGGTACGAGGGGGAGGTGGGGCATTAGCGGAAGTTAGAGAAGTCAATGTTCATGCCATTAGGTTGGAGGCTACCCAGACGGAACATAAGGTGTTGTTCCTCCAACCTGAGTGTGGCTTCATCTTTACAGTAGAGGAGGCCGTGGATAGACATATCAGAATGGGAATGGGACGTGGAATTAAAATGTGTGGCCACTGGGAGATCCTGCTTTCTCTGGCGGACAGAGCGTAGGTGTTTAGCGAAATGATCTCCCAGTCTGCGTCGGGTCTCTCCAATATATAGAAGGCCACATCGGGAGCACCGGACGCAGTATATCACCCCAGCCGACTCACAGGTGAAGTGATGCCTCACCTGGAAGGACTGTCTGGGGCCCTGAATAGTGGTAAGGGAGGAAGTGTAAGGGCCTGTGTAGCACTTGTTCCGCTTACAAGGATAAGTGTCAGGAGGGAGATCAGTGGGGAGGGATGGGGGGGACGAATGGACAAGGGAGTCGCGTAGGGAGCGATCCCTGCGGAAAGCAGAAAGAGGGGAGGTGGGAAAGATGTGAGTGATCCCTGAGGAAAGAAGAAAGCTCTGTCCTCAGTAAGGACCTCATCTTTGTCCCCCTTCGCCCACACCTCAGTGAGTTCCGCATTCGCCATGACACGGAACTCTTCTTCCGCCGACTCCGTCTCCGAGCCTATTTCTTTGGCAAGGACTCTTCCACCCCCACCGATGACCTCTTCTCCCGTCTTCAACCCTCCTCCTCTTCATGGACACCCCGCTTTGGTCTTCTGCCTGCTCTGGATCTCTTTATTGCCAACTGCCGGCGGGGCATCAACTGTCTCGACTTCACCGCACCTTGTTCCCATTCCAACCTCACTCCTTCCGAACACTCTGCTCTCCACTCCCTCCGCACTAATCCTAACCTTACTATAAAACCCGCCGATAAGGAGGGTGCTGTTGTAGTCTGGCGCACTGACCTTTACCTTGCCAAGGCACAGCGACAACTCACGGATACCTCCTCTTATTTACCCCTCGATCGTGACCCCACTAAGGAGCACCAGGCCATTGTCTCCCACACCATCACTGACTTTATCCGCTCAGGGGATCTCCCATCCACTGCTACCAACCTTATAGTTCCCACACCTCGCACTTCCCGTTTCTACCTCCTACCCAAGATCCACAAACCTGTCTGTCCTGGAAGACCTATTGTCTCAGCTTACTCCTGCCCCACCAAACTCGTTTCTGCATACCTCGACACTGTTTTATCACCCCTTGTTCAATCCCTTCCGACCTATGTTCGTGACACTTCTCACGCTCTTAAACTTTTTGATGATTTTAAGTTCCCTGGCCCCCACGGCTTTATTTTCACCATGGATATCCAGTCCTTATATACTTCCAACCCCATCAGGAAGGTCTCAAAGATCTCTGCTTCTTTTTGGATTCCAGACCTCACCAGTTCCCCTCTACCACCACTCTCCTCCGTCTAGCGGAATTAGTCCTTACTCTTAATAATTTCTCCTTTGGCTCCTCCCACTTCCTCCAAACTAAAGGTGTAGCTATGGGCACCCGTATGGGTCCTAGCTATGCCTGCCTTTTTGTTGGCTTTGTGGAAAATCTATGTTCCAAACCTATTCTGGTACCTGTCCCCCACTTTTCCTTCGCTACATCGACGACTGCATTGGCGCTGCTTCCTGCACGCATGCTGAGCGCGTTGACTTCATTAACTTTGCCTCCAACTTTCACCCTGCCCTCAAGTTTACCTGGTCCATTTCCGACACCTCCCTCCCCTTTCTAGACCTTTCTGTCTCTATCTCTGGAGATAGCTTATTTACTGATGTCTACTATAAGCCGACTGACTCTCACAGCTATCTGGAATATTCCTCTTCTCACCCTGTCTCTTGCAAAAATGCCATCCCCTTCTCGCAATTCCTCCGTCTCCACCGCATCTGCCCTCAGGATGAGGCTTTTGATTCCAAGACGAGGGAGATGTCCTCCTTTTTTAAAGAAAGGGGCTTCCCTTCCTCCACCATCAACTCTGCTCTCAAGCGCATCTCCCCCATTTCACATACATCTGCTCTCACTCCATCCTCCCGCCACCCCACTAAGAATAGGGTTCCCCAGGTCCTCACTTACCACCCCACCAGCCTCCGGGTCCAACATATTATTCACCGTAACTTCCGCCACCTCCAACGGGGTCCCACCACTAAGCACATCTTTCCCTCCCCCCTCTCTCTGCTTTCCACAGGGATCGCTTCCTACGCGACTTCCTTGTCCATTCGTTTCCCCCCCCCCCATCCCTCCCCACCGATCTCCCTCCTGGCACTTATCCTTGTAAGTGGAACAAGTGCTACACATGCCCTTACACTTCCTCCCTTACCACCATTCAGGGCCCCAGACAGTCCTTCCAGGTGAGGCGACACTTCACCTGCGTGTCGGCTGGGGTGATATACTGCATCCAGTGCTCCCGATGTCACCTTCTATATATTGGCGAGACCCAATGCAGACTAGAAGATCGCTTCACTGAACACCTACACTCCGTCCTCCAGAGAAAGCAGGATCTCCCAGTGGCTATGCATTTTAATTCCACATCCCATTCCCATTCTGATACGTTTATCCACGGCCTCCTCTACTGTAAAGATGAAGCCACACTCAGGTTGGAGGAACAACACCTTATGTTCCGTCTGAGTAGCCTCCAACCTGGTGGCATGAACATTGACTTCTCAAACTTCCGCTAATGCCCCACCTCCCCCCGTACCCCATCCATTATTTATTTATATATATACATTCTTTTTCTCTCTCTCCTTTTTCTCCCCGTCCCTCTCACTATACCCCTTGCCCATTCTCTGGGTTTTCCCCCTCTCCCCCTTTTCTTTCTCCCTGGGCCTCCTCTCCCATGATCCTCTCATATCCCTTTTGCAAATCAACTGACCAGCTCTTGGCTCCATCCCTCCCCCTCCTGTCTTCTCCTATCATTTTGGATGTCCCCCTCTGCCTCTTACTTTCAAATCTCTTACTAACTCTTCCTTCAGTTAGTCCTGATGAAGGGTCTCGGCCCGAAGCATCGACTGTACCTCTTCCTAGAGATGCTTCCTGGCCTGCTGTGTTCACCAGCAACTTTGATGTGAGTTGCGAGGAAGTTTGAAATGCTTCTTTCCAATATTTCCAAGACTCGGACATGTCCAAAACATATGAATGAGTGAAGCTTCTCCAATATTACATTTATCACAATACGGAGATATATCTAAATAAAAACAAGATAACTTATCCTTGGTCATATGGGCCCTCTGGACCACTTTAAATTGTAGGAGAGAGTGGCGGGTACATAACGATGAAGTGTTGACCAATTAAAAAATTTGATTCCAAGTTTCCTCAGAAATTGAAGACTAAATCTTGTTCCCAAATTCTTTTAAAATTTAATCTAAAGGAACACTTCTCATTCCCAACAGCATATTATAAATATTAGATATAGATCCATTATAAAAAGGTTTCAAATTAAAAATTACATCTAGTAGGTTCTTATCGGGACTTTGAGGAAATGTATTTATTTGAGACCGTAAAAAATCTCTTATTTGTAGGTATCGAAAAAAAAAGTTTTGGGTAAACTGTATTTAGTTGACAGTTGCTCAAACAAAGAGACTTCCCTCTATAAACAAGTCCTGATTTATCCCATTCTTTAAAATCTAATACCCTAATACCAAACCTATCCCATTCTTTAAAAGCCACATCAATCATAGAGGGTTTAAAAAAATTAGAAAAAAATGGGACCAGAAAGAGAAAATCTCAATAAGCCAAAGTATTTTTGGAATTGTATCCAAATTCTCATAGTGTGTTTAACTACCAGGTTATCAGTTAACTTACTCAGAGACAAAGGAAGTGAGGATCCAAGAAGAGAAATAATAGACAATTTATTAACAGAGTTAACTTCTAAAAAAACCCACATCGGCAATCCTCACTAATGTAAGATTTCTTATATTAACTGCCCAATAATAAAATCTAAAGTTTGGTAAGGCTAATCCTACATTCCTTTTATCTTTCTGTAGATGAATTTTATTTGATCTAGAACACTTATTCTTCCATATATAAGAAGATGTAATAGAGTCAAGAGAATCAAAGAAAGATTTAGGAATAAAAACAGGGCAATGCCTGAAAAAGATATATACATTTAGGTCATGTATTCAGTTTAATATAGTTAATTCAGCCAATCAGCGATAACGAAAGAGGCGACCAATTTGATAGTATCCTTTTTACGTGATTCAATAGGGTAAGAAAATTTTCTTTATATAGGTGCTTATAGTTTTTAATGATTGTTACACCTAAGTAGGTAAATTGGTTTCTCACAATTTTAAAAGGAATTTGTTGGTATCAAATTACTCAAAGGGAAAAGTGCACTTTTATGTGGGTTTAATTTATAACCTGAGAACTGGCTAAAACAGGAGAGTCAAGAAAGCCATGGGGTAATGAAGTTTCAACATTAGAAATAAATAGTAAAAAATCTAAAGCAGACCCGCCAGAAAGAAGCAAGCGCTAAAACTACCCCCATGACTTCCGGTATACGCTCCCTAAAAAAAAAGGTATAAATATGAAAAGGATCAGCTAATTGTAAAACAGTAAAAAAGTAAGTAAAAAAAAGTTAGCTCAATTAAAATACCCACAGAACAGAACAAAAGCCGGAAAATATATATTAAAAAAAACCACAATAAACCTCAAACCCATAAATAGACACAGCAACAAGAAAAAATAGGATTATTGACATAAAGTGGTTATAAAAAGCAAAACAGAATAAAATTTAAAAAAAACTACAAAATTTAAGGCCACACAGGAAATACGTAAGATGACAAAAGGGAAGTAACCACCCAGAATCCCCTGGGAAAAGAAAGAAATGACGCAGTTAAAAAGAAAGTTTAGCGACCATATTAAGAAATCAAAAATAAACTTTTCTGCCCAAATAGGGCACGAAAAAGTTAAAACCAACCAATTCACAGCCTCCGATCAACGGAGATAATTAAAAAAAAGGCAATTAAGATGTTGAAGATGAAAGTTGATCCAGATAACTCTGGGCATCCGATGGAGAATCAAAAAAACGAAGAGCTCCATCTGACATGCGAATCCTTAGATGTGCAGGGTACAGCAGCGCTGGTCTTAAATCCATCTTATAGAATTCCGACATCACGGATCTGTAACGAACCCATTGGTCCCAGATTGGTTTACTGAAATCTTCCACAAATCGGAACTTAAGATCCGAAAAATCAATGAAACCTTTAGATCGAGCGAATCGAAACAGTCTCTCCTTGTCTTGAAAATAATGAAAACGTAAAATAACATGCCTAGGTCTATCTGACCTAGACGAATAAGATGGGATTCTGTGAACACGATCCAGAAGCGGTGGTTGGTCAGGAAATACAGTAGGGAATGCATCTTTTAAAAGTTGAGAAAAATATTTCATGGGGTTGTTGGATTCCACGGCTTCCCTCACCCCGATCATTCGTAAATTCTGCCGTCGCATTCTAGATTCCAAGTCAGAGTTTTTAAAAGTCAAAAAGTCAAGTTTCTTCTTCATTACATTAATTGTTTCTTCGATTTTCCCCATCTTAAGCTCACTTTGTTGCGTGAATTTTTGAAGATCAGATATAGCCGACTGATGTTCCGCAATAAATGTTTGCATCTTATCCATTGAATCGGCAATTTTCTGGAAATTAGTTGAGATTTCCGTATGAATCAGGTCTTTAACAGAGCCTGCAATTTCCGTACGAATCATCTCCCTAACAGAGGTTGAAATTTCCCTCTGAATTAACTCCGATATCGCTTTCAAAGTCACCGGTGATTCAGTCGGAGGGAAATCCGTAGCTTTCGGTTTAACCGGAGGTTTACCATCCTTGTCGTTTTTCCCGTTCTTAGACATAGCAGATCTAAGTATCACCCATGTACGGAGGGGGGACAGACTACGTTTTTTCAAATTCTGGAAGGGATAACAATTTCATTCGAACTCCAATGCTAAGATTCGAGGCGTCTCTATTTTTATAGATTCTTCAGTTACTTTTATACAACAGGATATTATCTCTGATCCGAATGGTAGATTTTTATTGGTTAGTGGTTTACTATTTAATAAAAAAGTAGTTTTGGTTAATGTTTATGCTCCTAATATGGATTGTCCGGAATTTTATAAATCATTGTTTGATCAGTTTCCGAATTTGAACGAGTTTTCATTGATTTGGGGCGGAGATCTTAATACCTGTTTGTCTCCAGCTTTGGACTGTTCGGTTCCTTTACGGACTTTACCTAATAAATCTGCAAATCTGATTAATTTTTTCCTTTCTGATTCTGGGTCGACGGACATTTGGCGTTTTCTGCATCCTCAGGAAAAAGATTTTTCCTTCTTTTCACATGTTCATCATTCCTATTCAAGAATTGATTATTTTTTCATTGATTCTCGTCTTATTCCTTCAGTGATTAAATGTGATTATGATTCTATAACCATTTCGGATCATGCTCCACTTAAGCTTTCTATTAAAATTATGGCCAATATACCAAATAATAGACAATGGCGTTTTAATTCGCTGTTGCTTCAGGACTCGGACTTTGTTAATTTTATGAATGAACAGATTGAGCTTTTTTTTACAATTAACCATACAGAAGATATTTCGGTTAACACTCTTTGGGACACTTTTAAAGCCTATATTCGGGGTCAGATTATTTCGTATTCTGTTGCTCTGAGGAAGAAACAGAAGCAGGAGGAGATGGCAATTGTGGACAAGATTAAAGAAATTGATAAGAAATATGTTATGGCTCCTTCTGAGGAGTTATACAAACAAAGAACTGAACTTCAAATGGAACACAGTTTATTACTCTCGTCCTCGATTGTAAACCAATTAAAGAAAACAAGAAGTGACTTTTATGTTCACAGTGACAAAATTGGCAAGCTGCTGGCTAATCAATTGAAATCTAATTATGTTAAATCTCAAATCAATCAGATTTATAACCAAAATGATCGATTGATACTGGATCATGTGGGGATTAATCAAACCTTTTGTGATTTTTATTCTTCTTTATATCAATCAGAGTCTCCTCGAGATTCTAAATATATGAATGATTTTTTAGATAAGTTAAACTTCCCTCAGATTTCACAGGATATGTCTTCTTTATTAGATACTTCCATTACAATGGATGAGATTAAGAATGTTATTTTTTCTATGAATCTGGGGAAAGCTCCTGGCCCTGATGGGTTTACCGTTGAATTTTATAAATGTTTTGCTTCTTTATTGATCCCTTGGCTCTGTAGGGTTTTTGAGGCTTCTTTGAAACTTGGTAAACTTCCTGAATCTTTTAATAGAGCATCAATTTCTCTAATACTAAAGAAGGATAAAGACCCTGCTCAATGTGCATCTTATAGACCAATATCTTTATTAAATGTTGATTCTAAAGTTTTTTCTAAGTTATTAGCAAATAGACTAGAAAAAGTACTTCCTTCTATTATTTCGGAAGACCAAACGGGTTTTATTAAAGGTCGTTACTCTTTTTATAATATTCGTACATTGTTAAATATCGTTTATACTCCCTCACAAAATGTTCCTGAGTGTGTTATTTCTTTAGATGCCGAGAAAGCTTTTGATAGAGTAGAATGGCCTTATTTATTTAAGGTGCTTGAAATGTTTAATTTTAGCTTGAAATTTATAGCCTGGATTAAACTGTTATATCACTCCCCTGTAGCCTCGGTTCGTACTAACTCTTTAAACTCACCTTTTTTTCCTCTCTTTCGTGGTACTCGACAAGGCTGTCCTCTTAGTCCCCTATTATTTGATATTGCATTAGAACCTCTTGCAATTGCTATTCGAGAATCTTCAAATATTACTGGGATAACTCGGGGATTAAAGTCCCATAAATTATCACTCTATGCTGATGATTTACTTTTATATATTTCTAATCCTGAGAGATCCATTCCTGCTGTTTTAGAGTTATTAGCACAATTTGGTCTTTTCTCAGGTTATAAATTAAATCTTAGTAAGAGTGAACTTTTTCCGATTAATAAACATCTTCCCTTATATTATAAATTTCCATTTAAATTGATTAATAATTACTTTTCATATCTTGGGATTAAAATTACTTGTAAATACAAAGATTTATTTAAGACTAACTTTTTACCATTAATAGACCATATTACTCAACTTTCATCTAAATGGTTTCCCTTATATTTAACTTTGATTGGTCGTATTAATGCAGTTAAGATGTTCTTTTTGCCAAAATTTTTATATGTGTTTCAGGCATTACCAATTTTCGTTCCTAAATCTTTTTTTGATAAAGTTGACTCTAAAATTTCTTCATTTATTTGGCAGAATAAGAATCCGAGACTGGGTAAAATACATTTACAGAAAGCTAAGAGAGATGGAGGTTTAGCATTACCTAACTTTAGATCCTATTATTGGGCTATTAATATTCGACATATGAAATTTTGGTTACTTGACCAGGACATACTATCTATTCCTAAATGGGTAGCATTGGAATTACAATCAGTTCAGGGTTATACACTTGGTTCTATTTTAGGCTCCTCTCTCCCTTTTGATTCGAAACGTCTTAAGCAGGTCTCTAACCCGATAGTTAAATATGCTTTGCGCATTTGGTTTCAATTTAGAAAATTTTTTGATCTTAATCAATTTGGGTTAGCGATTCCTATTTTAGGTAACATATTTTTTCCTCCCTCTTTTACGGATCGCGCTTTTCAAACTTGGAAGACTAAGGGTATTTTACGGTTTTTGGATTTATTTTTAGATGGTTCCCTTATGTCTTTTGAACAACTATCTAATAAATATAACTTATCAAGAATACATTTTTTTAGATATTTACAAGTTAGAAATTTCCTAAGTACTATACTTTCTTCCTTTCCAATGCTTCCTCCTACATATATTTTAGATTCGATAATTAACCTTAATCCATGTCAGAAAGGTGCATCGGCTATGATTTATAATATTATTATGAAACTTAGGAAAGCTCCATTTGATAAGATCAGGGTAGATTGGGAACAGGAATTGGGGCTTACCATTTCTGTGGATGATTGGGGGCAGATTTTACAATTAGTTAATACTTCCTCTATTTGTGCTAAACATTCCCTAATTCAATTTAAAGTGGTTCATAGAGCACATATGTCCAAAGATAAGTTAGCGCGTTTTTACTCGCATATTAATCCTTTCTGTGATAGATGTTCGGGGCAGATAGCCTCTTTAACTCATATGTTTTGGTCTTGCCCTACTTTGGAAACTTTTTGGAGAGATATTTTCAATATTATTTCTAAGGTATTAAATATAGATATCTCTCCTCACCCTATTACTGCTATCTTTGGACTACCTAAAATTTCTAGTAATCTTTCCCCTTCAGCCCGTAGAATGATTGCATTTCTTACTTTAATGGCGGAAAGATGTATTTTACAACATTGGAAAGAGCTTAATGCTCCAATTACCTTTTTTTGGTTCTCTCAGACGATTTTATGTTTGAATTTGGAGAAAATTAGAAGTAACCTTTATGATTCTTCATTTAAATTTGAACAGATTTGGGGACCTTTTATTCGATATTTTCATTTAATGTAATATTTACCCTTCTTGTTTTTTTTTCACTGTTTTTAATGGAGGTCGGGATTGAGGACGTGATTTTAAGTTTAACTCTGTTTGGTTTCAAGTTAGCCCATTGCTTTGCTTTGCTTTTAGTTAGCTGCACGGTGGGTTTTTTTGGGGGGGTTTTTTTTTCTTTTTTTTTCCATTGATATATATAAAATTTAGTATACTATTATGTTATCTTGGTTTCTTATGCTTAAATTACATTGTTTGTAGTATTTTCTTTTTGGTATTGATATCTTTTGGAAATTTATTATACTTTAACATTGTATTAATGTTTATATGGCTTACCTTTTTTGTATACTTACTCAATAAAAAGATTTAAAAAGAAAAAAAAAAGAAATAAATAGTAACAGATCATCAGCATACAGCAAGACTTTGTGAATAGCGTCTCTCCTTAAAATACCGGTGATATCATTAGATTCTCAAAAGGCAATGGCTAAATGTTCTAAGGCCAGATCGAAAAGCAATGGGCTCAACAGACAGCCTTGTCTAGTGCCACGTCGAAGCTTAACTGGTTTTGAATTATGAGATAACCCTAGCGGAAGGAGCTAAATAAAGTAATTTAATCCATTGAATGAAAACAGGTCCAAAATTGAAGTTTTCTGAAGTTTTAAATAAATAATTCCATTCAACTCTGTCAAAAGCTTTCTCAGCATCTAGGGATACCACACATTCTGATACCATGTTAGAAGGAGAATAAATAACATTTAATAACCAACAAATATTGAAGTGAGAATATCGATTTTTGATAAATCCAGTTTGGTTATCGGAAATGACAGATGGTAAAATATTTTCAATCCTATGGGCCAAAACTTTAGATAGGATCTTAGTATCAAAATTAGGTAAAGAAATTGGTCTATAAGAAGAGCATTCAGTTGGATCCTTATTCTTTTTCAGGATAAGCGAAATGGAAGCCTCATTGAAAGATTGAGGGAGTCTGCCCAACTTGAATGAATCCGAAAAAAACTGAACATAAGCAGTGAGGAAAAGATCTTGTAAAACTCTCCAGAAAATCTATCTGGACCCAAAGCTTTCCTCAAATGTCATGAACGCACAGCCTCAACAATTTCCTCAAAAGAAACAGGTTGTTCCAATAACTTTCTGTTTTCAGCAGAAATTGTAGGAATGTTTAGTTGGTCTAAAGAAATCATTCATTACAGTGTTATCCTTAAAAGATTCAGAACTATAGAGTTTAGAACAAAATCCTCTAAAAGTATAATTTATTTCTAAATAATCAGTTGTCCTATCACCATTAGCTTTGCATAATTCTTTAATCTGCTGTTAGCTATAAAAGTTTCAATTTGATCAGCCAATAATTTACCTGTTTTATCTCCATGAATATAAAATTGACTTTTACCTTTTAGGAGTTGGGTGTCGATTGGACAGGTTAAAAGGAGATCATTTTAGTTTTAGTTTTAACACGTCTTTTATATAAGGCAGGTTATGGAGCCAAGGCATACTCTTGGTCTAATTGTTTCAGCTTATTAGCTAAATCACTTCTCTCTTTGTTAGCTTTTTTCTTAATATTTGCAGTATAAGAAATAATTTGTCCTCTAATATACACCTTAAAGGCATCCTATCTGTTAAGTCTAGAAGTCTTCTCTAACGTATTCTCTTCAAAAAAAAGAGTAATTTGACTCTCCATAAACTTTTAAAAATTTTTTATCAGATAACAAAGTTAAATTAAATTGCCAAAACCTATTTGTTTGAAGAAGACCGGGGAGGTTTAAAGATAGAAGCACAGGAGCGTGATCTGAGACAGCAATCTCTTCATATTCACAGGGTCGAACTGATGGAAACATTTGGCTATCAATAAAAAAAATCAATCCTGGAATATGTATGATTGATATGAGAGAAAAATGAATATTCCTTGTCTACTGGATGAAAAAAACACCAAGCATCAACAATACCACATTTCATTAGAAAAGATATAATAAACACAGCTGATTTATTTGGTATCATTAGTTTTGAAGATAATGATCTAAAACTGGATCTAAGCAACAATTAAAGTCTCCACCCATCACCAATGAGTACAGACTTAGATCTGACAAACATGTAAAAAAAAGCTCAAAGGAATGTTTGTCATCTATATATGGAGCATACACATTGGCAAATACCATTACTTTGTTATTTAGTTTCCCTGATACTATAACAAAATGCCCATTAGTATCAGAAATTACTTGATGTTGAACAAAGGGAACTTTATTATCTGTAAGGATCAAAACCCTTCTGGCTTTGGCCTGAAACAAGGAATGGAAATGAGACTCTCTCCATCAGTTAAAAAGGTGTGAATTGTCACACTTATGTACATGGGTTTTTTGAAGAAAAACAATTGGTACCATAAGTTTTTTAATATAGTCAAAAATCTTACTTCTTTTAACGGGGTGATTTAGCCCTTTCATGTTAAAACTAAGTAAATTAATATTTACAGTCAATAACAATCCATGACACCCTCACCCACAGATAATAAACAGTGCCAATAACAATCCCTGAAACTCTCACCCACAGAAAATAGACAGTGTCAATAACAATCCCCGACCCCTTCACCCATAGAAAATAAACAGTCAAAAACAACCCCGAACCCCTCACAAACAGAAAATAAAGAGTGTCAATAACAATCCCCCAACCCCCTCACCAACAGAAAATAAACAGTGTCAATAACAATCCCCGACCCCCTAAACCACAGAAAATAAACACCGTCAATAACAATCCCCGACCCCTCACCCACAGAAAATAAACAGTGTCAATAACAATCCCCCAAACCCCTCACCAACAGAAAATAAAGTGTCAATAATAATCCCCAACCACCTCACCCATAGAAATTAAACAGTGTCAATAACAATCCTCAATTCCCTCACCCACAGAAATAAACTATTGATAAGTAAATAGGGCATTTGTCACTCTGACATTCATTCATTTGGGTACTGAGCACAGGAACTGGGCATTATGTTGATGTTGTATAAGACTTTGGTGGGGATAAATTTGGAGTGACATGCATTTCTGGTCATTTCTTCACAGTAATTCCAAAGAAGAAGCATACAAATTAGCCAGAGAAAGTGGCTCACCTGAGGACTGGGAGAAATTCAGAATTCAGCAGAGGAGGACAAAGGGCTTAATTAGGAAGGGGAAAAAAGATTATGAGAGAAAACTGGCAGGGAACATAAAAACGGACTGTAAAAGCTTTTATAGATATGTAAAAAGGAAAAGACTGGTAAAGACAAATGTAGGTCCCCTGCAGACAGAAACAGGTGAATTGATTATGGGGAGCAAGGACATGGCAGACCAATTGAATAATTACTTTGGTTCTGTCTTCACTAAGGAGGACATAAATAATCTTCCAGAAATAGTAAGGGACAGAGGGTCCAGTGAGATGGAGGAACTGAGCGAAATACATGTTAGTAGGGAAGTGGTGTTAGGTAAATTGAAGGGATTGAAGGCAGATAAATCCCCAGGGCCAGATGGTCTGCATCCTAGAGTGCTTAAGGAAGTAGCCCAAGAAATAGTGGATGCATTAGTGATAATTTTTCAAAACTCGTTAGATTCTGGACTAGTTCCTGAGGATTGGAGGGTGGCTAATGTAACTCCACTTTTTAAAAAAGGAGGGAGAGAGAAACCGGGGAATTATAGACCAGTTAGCCTAACGTCGGTGGTGGGGAAACTGCTGGAGTCAGTTATCAAGGATGTGATAACAGCACATTTGGAAAGCGGTGAAATGATCGGACAAAGTCAGCATGGATTTGTGAAAGGAAAATCATGTCTGATGAATCTCATAGAATTTTTTGAGGATGTAACTAGTAGAGTGGATAGGGGAGAACCAGTGGATGTGGTATATTTGGATTTTCAAAAGGCTTTTGACAAGGTGCCACACAGGAGATTAGTGTGCAAACTTAAAGCACACGGTATTGGGGGTAAGGTATTGGTGTGGGTGGAGAATTGGTTAGCAGACAGGAAGCAAAGAGTGGGAATAAACGGGACCTTTTCAGAATGGCAGGCGGTGACTAGTGGGGTACCGCAAGGCTCAGTGCTGGGACCCCAGTTGTTTACAATATATATTAATGACTTGGATGAGGGAATTAAATGCAGCATCTCCAAGTTTGCGGATGACACGAAGCTGGGTGGCAGTGTTAGCTGTGAGGAGGATGCTAAGAGGATGCAGAGTGACTTGGATAGGTTGGGTGAGTGGGCAAATTCATGGCAGATGCAATTTAATGTGGATAAATGTGAAGTTATCCACTTTGGTGGCAAAAATAGGAAAACAGATTATTATCTGAATGGTGGCCGATTAGGAAAAGGGGAGGTGCAACGAGACCTGGGTGTCATTATACACCAGTCATTGAAAGTGGGCATGCAGGTACAGCAGGCGGTGAAAAAGGCGAATGGTATGCTGGTATTTATAGCGAGAGGATTCGAGTACAGGAGCAGGGAGGTACTACTGCAGTTGTACAAGGCCTTGGTGAGACAACACCTGGAGTATTGTGCGCAGTTTTGGTCCCCTAATCTGAGGAAAGACATCTTTGCCATAGAGGGAGTACAAAGAAGGTTCACCAGATTGATTCCTGGGATGGCAGGACTTTCATATGAAGAAAGACTGGATGAACTGGGCTTGTACTTGTTGGAATTTAGAAGATTGAGGGGGGATCTGATTGAAACGTATAAGATCCTAAAGGGATTGGACAGGCTAGATGCAGGAAGATTGTTCCCAATGTTGGGGAAGTCCAGAACGAGGGGTCACAGTTTGAGGATAGAGGGGAAGCCTTTTAGGACCGAGGTTAGGAAAAACTTCTTCACACAGAGAGTGGTGAATCTGTGGAATTCTCTGCCACAGGAAACTGTTGAGGCCAGTTCATTGGCTATATTTAAGAGGGAGTTAGATATGGCCCTTGTGGCTATGGGGGTCAGGGGGTATGGAGGGAAGGCTGGGGCGGGATTCTGAGTTGGATGATCAGCCATGATCATAATAAATGGCGGTGCAGGCTCGAAGGTCTGAATGGCCTACTCCTGCACCTATTTTCTATGTTTCTATGTTTCTATGTAAGGATGCGGAGGGTTTGAAAAGGGTTCTGAGAAGTTTTACATGAGCTTTGCCTGAAGTTACATTGTAATTCTACAAGATATTCAAGAAGTTGTGTTTGTGTTAATTGGATAACGTCCTGCTCTCTGTCACTGAAAGGGCATCATTAACTTGGCTGGAGTGCAGTGAATATTTACACAAATGATGCCCAAACTTGAGGGAGCCTGAGCCAATACATCATTCTCTATAACATCTCTCATCCACAGTGGGATCTCACTCCCAAGCATATCATTTCCTCCCCACTCGCCCAACCCTGCTTTCCAAAGGGATCACTCTCTATGTGACTCCCTTGTCCACTCGTCCCTCTCCATTGATCTCACTCCTGGCACTTACCCCTGCATGGACGACTAGTGCTACATCTGTCCCTACTCCTCCCTCACCGCCATTCAGGGCCCCAAACAATCCTTCCACTTAAGAGGACACTTCATCTACGAGTCTCTCGAGGCCATCAAATGTATCCAGAGCTCCCCACTATACGGCCTGCTCTACATCAGTGAGACCCAAGGCAAATTGGAAATCTGCTCTCTCAGCACCTATGCTTTGTCCCCTGTCGAAGGAAACATCTCCCAGTGGCCACCCACTGGAATTCAACTTCCATTCCCATTCAGACATGTCAGTCCATGGCCTCATTTTCTGCGATGAAGAGGCCACTCTGAGGCAGGAGGCGCAGCACCTTATCTTCCATTTGGATAGCCTCGAACATGATGGCAGAAGCATCCATTTTTCTAACTTCCAATAATCACTCATCCTCCCTCCTTCTTTCTTTTTCCATTACCCATTCCTATCTTTTTATGCTTTTCTTCTCCTCACCTGCCCCTTTCCTCACTCTGGTGCCTGCTCCTCATCTTTCTTCCATGATCAACTCTCTTCTCCCTTCAGGTTCATTCTTCTTGAACCCTTTTCCCCTTCTACCAATCCCATTCCATCTTCTTATTTCATCCCCCCACCCCTTCCACACACCTTCCCTCTTAACTATCACCTGCCACCACCTTCCTACTCAGGCTTTTGCCCTCAAACTTTCTGGTCCTGATGGAGTGTCTCGGCCTGAAACATTGGCCGTGCATTTCTCTCCATAGATGCTGCCTGAACTGCGGTGTTTTTTCCAATATTTTATCTGTATTGCTCAAGGTTTCCAGCATCTGCAGAATCTCTTATATTTTGAGTGTGAGAGGTGAGAGTCGAAAGATTTAAAAGGGACCTGAGGAGCACCTTCCTCATACAGAAAGTGGAGCCTACATGGAATGAGCTGCCAGAAAAAAACAGATGCAATTACAAACTTTAAAAGGCATTTGAATAGGTACATGGATAGCATGAGTTCAAAGGGATATGGGCCAAACTGGGGAAAATAGGTGGGCACAGTGGTCAGTATGGATAAGTTGGGCTGAAGGGCCTTCTTCTGTGCTCTATTACTCTATGACTATGTCTGATAGTGAGGGGACTACAAGGATCCATTTTTGTTTGGACAACTTATGTAATGAGGAGGGGGCAACACGCTTGCATAATGGTTAGCATAACTTTATTTATTACAGGGTTAGTGGTCAGCAATCAGTGTTCAATTCCTACTGCTGTTTGTAACAATATGACAGATGATAGCTAAAACGATATTACTATAGTGCTATGTTAACATTCATTTCAAGAGAACTAGAATATAAAAACAAGGGTGTAATGTAGAGGCTTTATAAAGCACTAGTGAGGCCTCACTCGGAGTATTGTGAACCCTTATCTTAGAAAGGATGTGTGACACTGCAGAGTGTTCAAAGGAGATTCACGAAAATGATTCCAGGATTGAAAGACTTATCATCTGAAGAGTGTTTGATTGCGCCGGGCCTGTACTCACGAGAATTCAGAAGAATGAGGGGTGACCTTACTGAATCCTATTGAATGTTGAAAAGCCTCAACAAAGTGGATGTGGAAAGGATGTTTTTTATGGCGGAAGAGTCTAGGACCAGAGAACACCATCTCAGAACAGAGGGGCGTCCTTTTAGAAAAGAGATAAGCAAGGATTTCTATAGCCAGAGAGTGGTCAATCTGTGGAATTTGTTGCCAGAGGTGGTTGTGGAGGCCAAATCTTTATAGATATTTAAGGCAGTGGTTGATAGGTTTTTGACTGGTCAAGGAATGAAGGGATACGGGGAGACTGGAGATTGGGGCTTAGTGGAAAAATGGATCAGCTGTGATGAAATGGTGGAGCAGACTCGATGGACCAAATGGCCTGATTCTACTCCTATATCTTATGGTCTTACACCTTTTTTTTAAATGTTTCTTATTATAATTTATGGTGTTATTTCTGTATTGCACTGTAAAACGAAATAATACATTTCACAGCATATGTCAGTGATAATAAACCTGATTCTGATTCTGATCCCGATAAAGTATTTAACTAATTTTTTATATGGGAACCACTTACTTCTGGAACAAAAGAGACTACAGGTACTGGAATCATGGTGGCACAGTACTGTAGCATTTAGTGTAATGCTTTACAGTGATTGCGGTTCAATTCTGGCCACTGTCTGTAAAGTATTAGTACATTTGCCCCATGGATTTCCTCTGGATGGTCCCACGTTCTAAAGGAATACGGGTGAGGCTTGGTAAATTGTGAGCACACTCTGTTGGCGGACCCCAGCACATCCTCGGATTGTGTTGGTCAGTAATGCAAACGATGTATTTCACTGTATGTTTGGATGTACATGTGACAAAGAATACTAATCTTTACTCTTCCTATTTCAGTGGTCACATGGGATTAGTTACAACTTCTCTATTGCTTTGCTTCTTACCAGCGGCAGATGGGTGGTCTCACACACATACACACACAGACACACAGACACACACACACACACACACACACACACACACACACACACACACTCACACACACACTGTTACATGCTCAAGGAGATCTGTTTTTTTCTGAAAATGATGTAATGGTCTTTTGGAGGTCACCTGATGTGATTTTCCCACCGATGTGAGGTCACGTGATGACATGTGCCCCCGTGACTATATAAGGGTCGAGTCAGGTGACGCAGTAGGGTTTTGAGTTTGTAGATTTCCAGGTAGAACGTGTTGCGCCTCTGTTTCTGTTGCGTGTTTGTTTTTGTGACGCAGTTTCATTTTTAAAACGGAAGGTGCGTTCTCTTACAAGATATTGTATTATTGGACTGGGAATTTGAAAGAAGGATCCAATGCAGTACCGATAAGGATACTTAGAGATCCCGGAGCTTCACAATCACTAATATTAGACAGTGTGCTAAGGTTTAGTGATGAGTCTGATATTGATGAGGTAAATTATATAAGAGGAGTTGGGAGTGCCCTTATGCCAGTACATTTACATAGAGTAAATTTAAGGTCAGGATTAGTTACAGGGGTTGTTAAAGTAGGACTACAATCCAGTTTACCTCTGAATGATGTTTCTCTTTTGTTAGGGAGTGATTTAGCAGGTGGACAAGTTTTCCCTGAAGTGCATTTGACAATCAATTCAAATTCTGAGGAATCACAGAGGGATTCTAACACAGATTCTTCCTGTGTTGTAACAAGAGCTATGGCTAAAAAAGACTGATGTAAAGGATGAGGTTGTTACCCATGACAGTTCAAATCAAGATTCGAATTTTGAGGATGTATCAGAAACTTTCTTACCTACCTTATTTGATCAGGATTTTGGTGGTAAGTCTGATCACGAAGATTTGTCTTTATCTCGGAAGGAGATGATAGCAGAACAGGGTAGGGATCCTGAGATAGTTAAATTGAAAGAACAAGCTCTTCCAGATAGTGAAATTGGAAAAATACCAGTTAGATATTATTTTGAAAAGGGGGTATTAATGAGAAAGTGGAGATTCCCTACAATTCCTGCTAGTGAGGAATGGGAAGTTAATCATCAGGTTGTTGTTCCTAAAATTTACCGGGATGAGATTTTGACTATGGCTCATAATATTCCTTTGGGTGGTCATTTAGGGGTAAAGAAAACTATGCACAAAGTTTCTAAACATTTTTATTGGCCTAGTTTAAGACAAGATGTGGTGACATTTTGTAGAACGTGTCATACATGTCAAATCGTTGGTGAACCTAATCAGGTTACTCCAGTGGCTCCGCTGCAACCAATTCCTGTATTTTGTGAGCAGTTTTCAAAAATCATTGTAGACTGTGTAGGTCCTTCGCCGAAAACTAAAACTGGACATCAATATTTATTAACTATTATGTGCACAGCATCTAGGTTTCCAGAGGCAGTACCTCTTAGGAATATAACAGCCAAAACTGTGACAAAGGCTCTTATAAAATTCTTCACTTATTTTGGGTTGCCTAAGGAAATATAATCAGATCAAGGTAGTAATTTTATGTCTGGGTTGTTTCAGCAGATAGTTTATAAACTGAGAGCAAAGCAGATTATTTCCTCAGCCTATCATCCAGCATCACAAGGAGCCTTGGAGAGATTTCATTCTACACTAAAAACTATGATTAGGACATATTGTGTGGAAAATGAAAAGGACTGGGATGAAGGTATACATTCACTACTTTTTGCAGTAAGGGAGGCAGTACAGGAATCATTAGGTTTTAGTCCTTTTGAACTTGTGTTTAGACATAGAGTTTGAGGACCTTTGGCTTTGTTGAAGGAACAGTGGATTAATAAAGAAGTACACACTAGTTTGTTAGATTATGTTTTGAAATTTAAAGAGAGATTGTACAAAGCTTGTAGCTTAGCCAAGGAAAATTTAAAGTTAGCTCAAGAGAAGATGAAGATATGGTATGATATGAAGCTAGGATGAGGTCATTTAAGCCTGGAGATAAGGTGTTGGTTCTTTTCCCAGTGCAAACGAACCCATTACAAGCAAAATT
The DNA here is from genome assembly GCF_963921235.1 of Mobula hypostoma. Taxonomy (NCBI): domain Eukaryota; kingdom Metazoa; phylum Chordata; class Chondrichthyes; order Myliobatiformes; family Myliobatidae; genus Mobula; species Mobula hypostoma. Next base: position 103,752,587 of record NC_086102.1, read on the forward strand.
CCATGGTCCTTATGAGATTAAATCTAAAGTAAATGAGGTGGATTATGTGGTAAAAACCCCAGATAGGAGAAAGACAACACAGCTGTGTCATATAAATATGATAAAAACGTATTTTGAGAGAGAAGTTGCCACTGTGACTGTTAAGAAAAAGGGTTAAGGAAATTAAACTCCAATTTAATAATCCAGTTTAATGTTACAGGAGTACAATATTTTGATCACTCATATCAAGGGTAACGACAATGTGATCGCTGACTGTTTATCTAGATGTTAAATGTACAATGAAAATTTTTTTTTGGAGTAATATTTTATCATTTGTAACACTCCTACTGTACATTCGTTTGTAAAGGGCTGAAAGATAAGATTGTATATATTGTGTATTTTGTAAATTTTATACCTTTGTATTTTTTTCTATAAATTGTTAAAATTTTGTTCTTCAAGAGACCAAATTTGTTTTGGAGGGAGGTGATACATGCTCAAGGAGATATGTTTTTTTTTGTGAGAATGATGTAATGGTCTTCTGGAGGTCACCTGATGTGATTTTCCCGCCGATGTGAGGTCACGTGATGACATGTGCCCCGTGACTATATAAGGGTCGACTCAGGTGGGGCAGTAGGATTTTGAGTTTGTAGATTTCCAGGTAGAACGTGCTGTGCCTTCATTTCTGTTGCGTGTCTGTTTTTGTGACGCAGTTCCATTTTTAAAATAGAAGGTGCGTTCTCTTACAAGATATTGTATTATTGGATTGGGAATTTGTGGCTGGAAGTGCCAATTTGCTCAATTCTGACATTTGAAGGGAGAGTGAAGAATTCATCGAAGTGAAGGATCGAGAGAAGTCGGCATCGTTTGGCAGTTTAATAAAGAATTGACCTTATTGAGTCTTCGTTGGAGAAAACCTGCATTGGGATAACTCTTGCAAAAGGACAATGAGTTCATGCAAAAAGGTGCTCTCTCTCTCTCTCTAAAGGAATTTAAGGTCAGTCAATTTAAACTGTTTATTTTCGGCATCGGGAATCCTGTGGACAGAACCAGCAGTAAAGGTGCTTCTGTGAAGAGATCTTCCTCCAGAGAAGTCTCTCCCAATTGAATGTGTAAAACTGTTGGACTTTGGAAGTTATCACTTTAAGAACTGTATCTGACTGTATCGCTTTAAGAACTGTTTTCGCATTTAACGCTTTAAGAACCAGAGCCGAGTGGAGTTGGTGAATGGCTGCGTACCTGTTAACCTCCGGTTAAAGTTTTCCTTTGTTTTTTTTCTCCCTATTGTTTATACGTGTTTAATAAATGTTTGGTTGTTTTTATATAACCTGTCTTGATTAATATTCATTGTTGCCGGTTACATAACAACACACACACACACACACACACACTCTCTCTCTCTCACACATACACACACACACACACACCCACACACACACACTGACACACACACACACACACACACACACACACACACACACTCTCTCTCTCTCTCACACACACACACTCTCTCTCTCACACATACACACACACACACTGACACACACACACACACACACACACACTCTCTCTCTCTCTCTCTCTCTCTCACACACACACTCTCTCTCTCACACACACACACACACACACACACACACACACACACACACTGCCTTATTTTATTTCGAGATACTGCTCAGTAACAGGCTCTTCCAGCCCATGAGCCTGTGTTGCCCAATTACACCCATGTGACCAATTAACCTGCTAATTCATACATCTTTGGATTTGGAAGGAAACCAGAGCACCCAAAGGCGACCCACGTGGTTACAGAGCATACAAGCTGCTTACAGATAGTGGTGGGAATTGAACCCAGGTCACTGGCACTGTACAGCCTTACGCAAACCACTATGCTACCCTGATGTCCCCTAAGGATTAAATTAAATAAGTAGTCCAAAAAAGAGGGGAAAAACTCAGTGAGGCAGTGTTCATGGGTTCAGTGTCCATTCAGAAACCTGATGGCAGAGGGGAAGAAACTGCTCCTGAATCATTGACTTTGTGGCTTCAGGCTCCTGTACCTCCCCCCTAACAGTAGCACTGAGAAGACAGCATGTCCCAGGTGATTGGCATTCTTAATGGTGGATGCTGTCTTTTTGAGGCATCGCTCCTTGAAGATATCCTGCATGGTAGGGAGGCTGGTGCCCAAGATGCAGCTGACTGAGTTTACAACTTTCTACAGATTATTTTGATCCTGTGCAGTGAGCCCCACACACCATACCAGACGGTGATGCAACCGATCAGCACACTGTCCACAGTGCATCTGTGAGGGTCTTTGGTGACAAATCAAGTCTCCTCAAACTCTGAATGAAATATAGCTGCTGTCATGCCTTCTTTGTAATTGCATCAATATGTTGGGCCCAGGATAAATCATCAGAGATGTTTACACCCAAGAACTAGAAATCACTCATTCTTTCCACTGTGTGTTCCCTCAACTTAACTTTTCTGAAGTCCACAATCAATTCTTTGGTCTCTGGTCTTATTAATGTTGAGTGCAAGGTTGATGGTGCGACACCACTCACCTAATTGAAATTTGTTGTTTTGCAGCAGCAGTACACTAAAATATACCATAACATACAATACACGTACAATTAAAGACACGTACGTTCGAATGCTGTTCATAGACTTCAGTTCAGCATTCAACACAATCATTCCTCAGCACCTGATTGGAAAGCTGAAACTGCTGGGCCTGAACACCTCCCTCTGCAACTGGATCCTAGATTTCCTGACTGGGAGACCTCAGTCAGTCCGGATCGAGAGCAGCATCTCCAACACCATCGCACTGAGCACGGGGGCCCCCCAGGGCTGTGTGCTCAGTCCACTGCTGTTCCCTCTGCTGACCCACACCTGTGCAGCAACACACAGCTCGAACCACATCATCAAGTTCGCCGATGACACAGCCGTGTGGGTCTCATCAGCAAGAACGATGAGCCAGCATACAGAGAGGAGGTGCTGTGGCTAACGGACTGGTGCAGAGCCAACAACCTGTCTCTGAATGTGAACAAAACAAAAGAGATGGTTGTTGACTTCAGGAGGACACGGAGCGACTGCTCTCCACTGAACATCGACGACTCCTCCGTAGAGATCGTTAACAGCACCAAACTTCTTGGTTTTCACCTGACGGAGAATCTCACCTGGTCCCTCAACACCAGCTCCATAGTAAAGAAAGCCCAGCAGCATCTCAACTTACTGCGAAGGCTGAGAAAAGTTCATCTCCCACCCCCCATCCTCACCACATTCTACAGACATCCTGAGCAGCTGCATCACTGCCTGGTTCAGGAATTGCACCATCTCGGATTGCAAGACCCTGCAGTAGATAGTGAGGTCAGCTGAGTAGATCATCGGGGTCTCTCTTCCTGACATTACAGACATTTACACCACACGCTGCACCCGCAAAGCAAACAGCGTTATGAAGGGCCCCACGCACCCCACGTACAAACTCTTCTCCCTCCTGCCATCTGGCAAAAGGCACTGAAGCATTCAGGCTCTCACGACCAGACTATGTAACAATTTCTTCCCCCAAGCCATCAGACCCCTCAGTACCCAGAGCCAGGACTGATACCAACCTACTGCCCTCTACTGTGCTTATTGTCTTGTTTATTATTTATTGTCATGCCTGCATTGTTTGTGCACTTTATGCAGTCCTGGGTAGGTCTGTAGTCTAGTGTAGTTTTTGTGTTGTTTTACGTAGTTCAGTGTAGTTTTTGTATTGTTTCATGTAGCACCATGGTCCTGAAAAACGTCTCATTTTTCCTGTGTACTGTACCAGCAGTTATGGTCGAAATGACAATAAGAAGTGACTTGACTTGACTTGAGTAAGACATATAAATAAGCAGATAAATAAATGGTGCAAAAAGAGAGCAAATTAGTGAAGTAGTGTTCCTGGGTTCATGGACCATTCAGAAATCTGATGGCAGAGAAGAAGAAGCTGTTCCTAAAATGTTGAGTATGTGTCTTCAGACTCATACCTCCCCTCTGATGGTAGCAATGAGAAGCGGGGCTGTCTTGTGTGATGGTGAAAATGAGAAAGGGCAGATCCTGGATGGCGTGGGTCCTTAAAGTTGGAGTTGAAGAAGCTCTTCTCACACTATTAAATGCATCTATACATTTTTCACACCAGAAAGCATGAATGAATCACTGAAATCCTCCATGAAGTAACTGAGGTGAAAGGTAGGAGGGAGGGATTGTATTGGTGATCTATGGGAGCTAAGAGAAAAATAAAATGCTTTATTTGTCACACGCACAGTACACGAAACAAACAGTGAAATGTGTTATTAGCACCTTTGTTTTTGTGATGTACTGGAGGCAACTTGCAGGTGTCGCCATACTTCCAACACCAACATTGCATGCCCACAACTCACCAATCCTACCCGTATGTGGGAGGAAACTGGAGCACCCAGAGGAAACCAACGGGAAGAATGTACAAACTTCTTATAGACAGTATCAGAATTGTGCTCTCCTTTTAAAAAACTGTAACTGTTATACTGCGTGTAATGGACTTATCCTGTGCAAGTCGCAAGCTGAAGTATTCCTTCAATGAGTAAATGTTCCTTTATGTAGAAAAAAAATATGCATGTTGTTGTGATCCATGTTGAGGGAGCGTGCAGAGCACGCCAGAGCACCAGCATGCAAGATGCTCAACTGAACTTCATTGATAACCCTGCTTGTACAGTATGTGAACTTCTTCCCTGTGGGAGTGTCATAGGAATAACACTATTAACTACCACCACGTCTTCCCTTCTAGAAAAACTAAGTTTGCACTTCTTGTCCATAGAATTGTATTGAAATTATAGTCGGTGAAATTGTGTGATTCAGTTCAATTTACCCATAACTGGTCTGGTCACTCATCTGAGTGCTACTGGTACCATGAAACCCAGTACTACCTATTGCATGGTCGGGTGGTCGGCGTCTAAACCGACTCCTCCTCCAGGCTTACCTGGTTTGGAGAGTGGCTAGGCATCCTGCAAGACTAAAAATAAGACCTGTCAAAGGGCAGATGAACCCTCTCGTAGGGTCAACGGCTATCTAGCAAACACATGCTGTGAAGAGTGGAAAAGGCAACCTTTGCATCGAAGCTTGGTCTGGCCATTCTCTGCAACAGAACTTCCCCCAGTCGTCTTGGACCCCACCATGCTCCTGGATCCAGGAGGGGATGTCGAGAGAGTGGGTCTGGATCTGTGCAACCCCCTACTCACCTAAAATCCACTCACACACACGCTGTTCCTTTCTGAGGAGTGGGGTCCATCATCATCCTATGAGATGGATAGCCAGAGAGAGAACAGGTAAATTATGCTTTTTGCTTAAACATACAGAGGTATTACCAACATTATAACCATTTTTCTCTTTGTTTTAATGGCCTTTTAATTCTCCTTGTATAACAAAGAATTGCAAAAAATTATGACAGTTTTTCTTTGTTTTCTCCCATTTTGTTTAAAAACGTCTCATTTTGTGAAATGTTTTCAACATTAGAACTCTTTTTAAAAAAACACATTTAATCTAATGGAGGTCAGGGTAGACTACCTGAACACTCCAGCAAAGTGAAAGGATTATTCTTCTTCTTTGTTCACTTTTCCTAAGCGATTAGGCTATGGAGTATATCTCTGTGGTGGGTCAGATAAATGACCGAATCTGGTATGGGTTCCAAGAAGTGTTGGAGTGGATGGAAATTGCTGAACAGATGCATCCACCTCAGGTAAATGGTTACCATCATAAGGATTAGCCCACTCCATTTCTCTCCCTACCTTTATGGACTTTGAAGGCACACAAACGCATGCCTGTTCCACCTGATTACACCTTGTGATGTTCTGATCACAAACGATCAATAGGTACATTTAATGGCAGAGAAGCGTATACAATATACATCCTAAGATTCTTTTTCTATGCAGGAGGTATGCAGCTCCTTTGATGAATTGGTCTGAACTCCAACCAGCTTCACCACTCCTGAGCGGTGACGAAGATTTTGCTCTGTATCTGAGATCATGTATGCTCTTCGTTTTCTCACACTGCGTTGTCTCAAAATTTCTCATTTTGCCTAAGTCCAGTAAGTGAGGTTGGAGAAGAGAAGGCAGAACAGGCAGGATTGTTCTCAGTCTCCGGCCCGTTGACAGCTCGGATGCCATTTGCAAGAGGTGTGGAGTGATAGGCTAGCAATGCTTTACAGGGGTCTTTTGTCTTCAGTTGGAGATTCTCAACAGTGGCCAGAGACTTAGGTGAGGATGCTTAGGACCCAAATGTTGAAGTAGATGAGACTAGAATCCAGCGAGACACAATATGAGATGGAAACAAAGACAGGGTTCTAAACTAGAAGCTTGACGAGGATCCAAAGTTGAGCTAACAATTGAGCACGAAACCTTAATGCAAGTGCTCTTTAAGTATTAAAACCTTTGCACCAAACATGGCTGCCAATTAGCAGGGTGGGCCAGCTATCCATATTCATATTCCATATGGAGTTAGAGAATCTAAACTCCAGAGGCCGGCAAGGTCGGGTGTGTGTTGTAACAGGAAACCCTCTCATAGAAACATAGAAACACAGAAAACCCACAAAGCTGTGCCGAACATGCCCTTACCTTAGAAATTGCCTAGGGTTATCCATAGCCCTCTATTTTTCTGAGCTCCATGTACCTATCCAGCAGTCTCTTAAAAGACCCTATTGTATCCGCCTCCACCACCATCGCCGGCAGCCCATTCCACACACTCACCACTCTCTTTGCAAACAAACTACCTCTGACATCTCCTCTGTACCTACTTCCAAGCACCTTAAAACTGTTCCCTCTCATGCTAGCCATTTCAGCCCTGGGAAAATACCTCTGACTATCCACACGATCAATGCCTCTCATCATCTTATACACCTCTATCAGGTCATCTCTCATCCTCCGTCGCTCCAAGGAGAAAAGGCTGAGTTCACTCAACCTATTCAAATAAGACATGGTCCCCAATCCAGGCAACATCCTTGTAAATCTTGTCTGCACCCTTTCTATGTTTCCACATCCTTCCTGTAGAGAGGTGACCAGAACTGAGCACAGTACTCCAAGTCGGGTCTGACCAGGATCTTATATAGCTGCAACGTTACCTCTCAGCTCCTAAACTCAATCCCATGATTGATGAAGGCCAATGCACTGTACGCCTTCTTAACCACAGAGACAATCTGCACAGCAGCTTTGAGTGTTCTATGGACTCGGACCCCAAGATCCCACTGATCCTCCACACTGCCAAGAGTCTTACCATTAATGCTATATTCTGCCATCATGTTTGACGTACCGAAATGGACCACTTCATAGTTACTTGGGTTGGACTCAATCTGCCACTTCTCAGCCCAGTCTTGCATCCTATCAATGTCCCGCTGTAACCTCTGACAGCCCTCCACACTATCCACAACACCTCCAACCTTTGTGTCATCAGCACATTTACTAACCCATCCCTGTACTTCCTCATCCAGGTCATTTATAAAAATCACGAAGAGTAGGGGTCCCAGAACAGATCCCTGAGGCACACCACTGGTCACCAAACTCCATGCAGAATATGACCCATCTACAACCACTCTTTGCCTTCTGTGGGCAAGCCAGATCTAGATCCACAAAGCAATGTCCCCTTGGATCTCATGCCTCCTTACTTTCTCAATAAGCCTTGCATGGGGTACCTTATCAAATGCCTCGCTGAAATCCATATAGACCACATCTACTGCTCTACCTTCATCAATGTGTTTAGTCACATCCTCAAAAAATTCAGTGAGGCTCGTAAGGCATGACTGGCCTTTGACAAAGTCATGCTGACTATTCCTGATCATATTATGCCTCTTCACATGCTCACAAATCCTGCCTCTCAGGATCTTCTCCATCAACTTACCAACCACTGAAGTAAGACTCACTGGTCTATAACTTCCTGGGCTATCTCTACTCCCTTTCTTGAATAAGGGAACAACATCCGCAAACCTCCAATCCTGCAGAACCTTTCCCGACCCCATTGATCATCGCCAGAGGCTCAGCAATCTCCTCCCTCACCTCCCACAGTAGCCTGGGGTATATTTCAACACACACAAAATGCTGGTAGAACACAGCAGGCCAGGCAGCATCTATAGGAAGAGGTACAGTCGACGTTTCGGGCAGAGACTCTTCGTCAGGACTAACTGAAAGAAGAGATAGTAAGAAATTTGAAGCGGGGGGCGGGGGTGGGGGGGGGAGAGATCCGAAATGATAGTAGAAGACAACAGGGGGATGGATGGAGCTAAGAGCTGGAAAGTTGATTGGCTAAAGGGAAACAAAGCTGGAGACACAGGAGAAAGAAAGGGGAAGGGGAGCACCAGAGGAAGATGGAGAGCAGGCAAGGAGTGATTGTGAGAGGGAAAAAGAGAGAGAAAAGGGGGGGGTGATAATAAATGAATAAGAAAATAAAATAGGGGATGAGGTAAGAAGGGGAGGAGGGCATTAGCAGAAGTTAGAGAAATCAATGTTCATGCCACCAGGTTGGAGGCTACCCAGACGGAATATAAGGTGTTGTTCCTCCAAACTGAGTGTGGCTTCATCTTGACAGTAGAGGAGGCCGTGGATTGACAATGGGAAGAATAAACATATGCCAGCTAATGGAGTGGTGCCGCAGTAACAACCTGGCACTCAACGTCAGTAAGACAGAAGAGCTGATTGTGGACTTCAGGAAGGGTAAAATGACAGAACACATTCCAATCCTCAAAGAGGGATCAGAAGTGGAGAGAGTGAGCAGTTTCAAGTTCCTGGGTGTCAAGATCTCTGAGGACCTAACCTGATCCCAACATATCGATGTGGTTATAAAGAAGGCAAGACAGTGACTATGCTTCTTTGGGAGTTTGAAGAGATTTGGTGTGTCAACAAATACACTCTAAAACTTCTATAGATGTACCGTGGAGAGCATTCGGACAGGCTGCATCACTGCCTGGTATGGGGGCGGGGAGGGGGGAGGCTACTGCACAGGAGCAAAAGAAGCTGCCAAGGATTGTAAATTTAGCTGGCTCATCCTGGGCACTGCCTACAAAGTACCCAGGAAAAGGCAGTGTCCATTATTAAGGACCCAGGGCATGCCCTTTTCTCACTGTTACCATCAGGGAGGAAGTGCAGAAGCCTAAAGGCACACAAGTGATTCAGGAACAGCTTCTTCCCCTCTGCCATCCACTTCTTAAATGGACATTGAACCTTTGAACACTACCTTACTTTTTTAATCTATATACTACTAAAACTCTCATGCTCTGTCTGTCTGGTTGTGACCTCCAATTAGCGCAAACGGTGCACTACAGCGGCACTTTTTTTTGGCTAAATTAAATTAAAATGCACTAACTTACAGAATGCAGGCAAAGTTCAGGGTTATATATTCATATAAAATTGCTTATTCGCCAAAAATCAACAGACTGGCTTTCCCCCGAGACCCGATCGTCCATCATGGAAATCGGGGCACAGCAGCCCGACGCATGTGCACGGCCAGCCTCAGCAGCTTGGAGGCTTTGGTGTTACTGCTTCCTATCTTCTATCAAGCACTAGGATAAAAATATGAAAGAGAAGGGGGACATTGTGGTCAAGAGATGACGCCAAACGTTGTCGGGAAGCGGCAAAGAGAGGGACAGAACAACAATCGGATGAGACCAGGGCCGCATGACTCCAGGATCAAAGAGTCAGAACAAAAAAGATGAGAGAAGATGAGACAGAGGAGGACAGGCTGCACATCTCCAAAATGTCAACAATAGGCACAGACGGAGGAGAGAACAAGAATCAGATCAGGCCAGGGCCGCACAACTCCAGGATCAGAGAGAGAGAACAAATAGTAGAAGAGATGAAGAGACGAAGGATGAAAGGGTTGCGTGTCTCCAGAATAACAAAAACAGGCAGAGAAGGAGGAGAGAGGAAGAGACAGAGGAGAAAAGGAAAGATCAACTTGAGAATATGCGGCACAGAGTAATAGTTGCGAGAGTTGCTGAAGACGACAATGGCCGCTTTCGACGACAATATCTCAACAGAGAAAGAGCAAGGCAAAATACATGACTTGCATGCTGTCACATTTCTGCTGATGATGGTTCGATGACCAGAGTATACCCTCACTGTCGTGCCTTTCTTATCACTGGAGAAAACGCACATTTCTGCTGTATGAAGGGATAGGTCAGGATAGGCAATTTGCAGCCTCTACCCAATGAACTCCTCAATTTGTACAGCAATGATGAACCTATTGCAAATGAGTTCAGGAAACATCAGACAATACAATTGCCTCTTCCAAGTGACATCCTTTGGTGCCAAAGAAGTCATTCCAACTTGGAATTGATGGAATCCTCCTGTGATTATTCAAGGCCAAATCCATCATTACATCGGACATTTAATTCCAGACCCGACCCAGCAAGCCCGATTCCTTCAAATTTACTTCATGGATATTTAATGTTCATTCTGCTCACATATTACTCTTGCCATGCATCTTTCTTCTTTAATAAGCTGAGTTTTTCTTCTTTAATTTCCAAATCAAAGAGATAGCAATAGCATCCAGGAAAATTTAATGTTCATTCTGGTCATATCAGACTGCATACCCTTCTCTCAAAGGATGCCCCAACGGGTCACCCTGCCTGCCTGCTGCGTTCACCAGCAACTTTGATGTATGTTACTTATACTGTAATTGATTTACTTATTTATTTATTATTATTATTATTTAGTTACTTTTCTTCTATATTATGTATTACATTGAAATGCTGCTGCTAAGTTAACAAAATTTCACAACACATGTCGGTGATAATAAACCTGATTCTGATTCTGATGCAGGAAAGCTTTCACATACTTGAGCTTAGTAGATGTTATCATCTTCCATGAGGATGGAGTCAGCTTCTATCCACTCACTTTTGCATGACATCCTCAATAGAGTGTCTGATGTTGGGAGACATTTACCGGGGTAATGTTTGATGTCATAACAGTATTGCATAAGCCTCACTCTGAATCTTTGCAGATGTGGAAGTAAGTCATCCAATTGTTTTGAGCTGATGAAGCTGACAAATGGCTGGTCTGTTTCAAGTAGAAATTTAGTGCCTATCAAGTAGCAGCTGAAGCTTTCACAACGTCTCCTTTTTGATTTCTGCATAATGCTGTTCAGTAGGAGTCAGTGCTCTTCGTGCATATGTCACAGGTTTCCATACAACACTGCAGAATTGCATGAGCACTCCCCCTAGGCCGAAGGAAGAGGTATCTGCTGAGACCATGGTTGCTCTTTTCTGATCAAAGACCGCTAATGTTGGCAGAGAGGTACACTCCGCTTTAAGTGATGAGAATGACTTCCGTGGCCTGTCCCAGGTCCAACGTTTCTCTAAAGAGGAGATCATATTGTGGCTTTATTTTCTCTGACAAATCTGGAATGAAATCCCAGAGCTGGTTTACCGTGCCAAGGAAACTGTGATCTCTGACACAGTCATAGGTTATTCCATGTTCTGAATTTGGTTACACCTTCTGAGGACAGTTGGTGGCCTAAGAACTTCACCTCCAACTCTGCAAATTTGCATTTCTTTTTGTTCAGGGTGATTCCAGCTTGTTTGAGTTTCTCCAAGGCAGCTTCCACTCTTTTGTCATGTTCCTTACTTCAGCCTCTGATGATGCAGACTACTCCCTCCAGTCCCTCCAAAATGTGGTTCATCCTCATCTCAGAGTTCAGGGACTGATGAAATGCCAAAAGGGAGTCTTTTCAAGGCATAGTGTCCATATGGTGTGATAAGGCTTGTGAGCTTCTGTTACTCAGGAGCTAAATGGAAGTGCCAGAGCCCTGAGTTTGCATCTAGTTTGGTGATGAATTTTGCTGAACCCAGAATACCCAATGTGTGCAGAATAATTCTCCTGCTTTACTGCATTATTCAATTTTGTTAGATCAACACAGATCCTCACTGTGCCATCTGGTTTAGGAACAGGAATAATGCCCTCACACTAGTGAGTAGGTCCATTCACTCAAGTTATGATATCAAGGGCCTCCATTCACTTAAGTTCAGCTTTGACTTTGTTCATCAGTGGGACTGGTAGCTGTCTCACTGTGGTAAGGAGTACAGTACCACTCCTGGCCTCTGATAAGGTACTCTTCTTTCAGTACCTCCAGGCTTGTGAACAGCTCCGGGTACTTCTCTTTCAACTGAACATTATTTAGTGAATCCAATTTTGCAATGAGGTTCAGCTTCTTGATGGCAGTAGTGGTGAGAAGTGATTCTGAACAGCATAGACATTCTCTTCTAACTGTTTCTCATTTTTACAGATGGAAGTGGTAAACTTTCCTTTCACACTGAGCTGATGTTTCCCTGGCCCAATGAGCACTTTCTTTGTTGGGGTTTAGCATAATGTCTGTTTCCTTCACCAGTTTTCTGAACAGACATTCAGGGATGGCTGTGACATCTGCCCCAGTGTCCATTTTCAACGTCACTGCCTCATTTTGCCACTGAACCTTAGTACACCAGCCTTGTCTATTTGAATCTAGAGCCCCCAGGAAAGCCGTCTCTGTGCCTGGATCGTGGTCCTCTGTGACTCCTGAAGAACTGATTTTGAGTGACACTGGCGTTTATAATGGCCAACTCTATTGCATTGCTGGCACTTCACTGCTTTTGCTGGACACAGCTCTTTGACATGGAATGGAGTCTTGCTGCATCTCCTGCAGTTGGACATTTTCCCTGCTCTTTGTTTCACTTGTCGGTTTTGTTTGAGCTGAGCCTTACTGTCCTCTCTTTCTGTAGTCTTCCTGACAGCGCCTTGTTTGTACGTTTCTTTCTGTACAGCTTCTAGCTTTACCTCAATATTGTTTTCGTGCCTGATTTCTGCCTCTTGCAGACACAAATTCTCACTCTGCCTGACCAGAGTAATGGTTTTCACTAGTCTGAGATTTACCTGCAACTGAAGTCTCTCTGACAATTTGGTGTCTAGTAGCCCCACAACAATCCTATCTCTAAGAACTCCTCTCTCAGATTTCCACATCTGACCGCTGTCTAATGCTGTGATGAAGTCATTTATCCTTTCATCTGGCTCCTGCTTTCTGGAGTTGAACTTTGATCTCTTGTATATCATATTTCACTTTCCTGTGAAACATTCTTTGAATTTGTCCTGCACTGTACTGCTTTTTCTGGGCATCTGTCAGTCCTAATCCACCCATGATGTAGTCTGCTTTTTCACCCATGCAGTATATCAGTGTGCTTACTTAATGCTCTTCTGAAGTCTGAGTGAGATTTCTTACAACCCTAAATCTCTCAAAATGTCTGAGCTTTCTCTCAAAGTCCCCTGGGTTAGAGCAATCAAATGTCCTGGGGGGCATGATTGGGAAAGTAGATATGGGTACTGCAGGTATTTGCTCCATTTTCCTGTTTGTTTGTCTATTTATTATATTTGTTATTTGGACTACGAAGGTCTTCTTTTCTCACCCTGGGAGTCTGACTGACTTCTCTGCTGTGTCTGTGTCTCTGTACACTTCCCCAGGCTAGTGGCCCACAGATTACTATAATGTATCCACTTTTGGGTGTGGCTAGAAGGCATTGGCTAGCAACCCTGGCCAGTTCTCTGCTCATGCAGTGCATACAATTACCACACTAGCATCGGTAGTTTTGGTTGATAAGTCTTTAGATATTTTTCATAGATAGAAATGAACAAGGACAGTCTTACTGTAAATTCTTTCTTTTTGGGGATCTCACTTGGTCTGTGGCACCAATTCATCAATGAGCAACCATTTCTGACACCATGTTTTGTAGTGCAGATCACACCAAGACACCAGCCTTGCAGAATATTCAACTGAACTTTATTGATAACTCTGCTTGTACAGTTTGTGAACCCCTCCCGTGTGGGAGTGGTAACTGAGTGGCATAGAAATAATATTATTTAATACCATTGCACATGCTTGTGCCTGCATTTGTAAATCTTAAAGTTGTTTTGTGTTGTCAATCCGCACAGAGAGGAAAGAGTCTTCTTCTCCTGTTGTAAGGCCTAGTGATCAATTTCCAGCCCTAAATCTTCCATGACTGGCCAGACCCCCAGGTCTACATCTCTGTGAATCTGCTGGGAAAGTTGAAGCAAAATGACTGCCAATACAAGTCTGAATCTGCTGCAGGCCGGAGGCCCTAGAAAGCAGCCTGTCCTGGGGTTAGAGGGCTTTTTATTGTTTTGTATTGCAATGTACTGCTGTCACATAACAACAAATTTAATTACATATGCTAGTGATACTAAACCTGATTCTGAAGGGAAAGGGGAGTGAGTGGGAGGCACCAGAGGGACATTCTGTAATGATCAATAAACCAATTGGTGGGTATCAAATGATCTTGCTGAGTGTGATCCTGAGCGAGATTGTTTGTAACCCTAAATCTCTCAAAGTTTCTGAGCTATCTCTCAAAGTCCCCTGGTTTAGAGAAATCAAATGTCTCGCGGGGGGGTGGGGGCATTATTGGGTAAGTAGATGTGTATTCACGTACCTCTCTAAAGGTCTCTTAAATGTTGCTAATATATCTGCCACCAGCCCCGACAGGACACTCCATGCACGCACCACTCTCTGTGTAAAATGAGGTCATGTGCATAAGCTGATTGCCCATTCAGATATCTGATGGTGGTGGGGAAGAAGCTGTTCCTACAACACTGAGGGTGTGTCTTCAGGCTCCTGTACCTCCTCCTTGATGGTAGCAATGAGGAGACACTCAATGAGAATGTCTTGGGTGAAGGAAGTCCTCAGTGATGGATGCCACCTTTCTGAGGCATTTCCTTTTGAAGCCGTCCTCAATGCTGGAGAGGCTGGTAACCATGATGGAGCTGGCTGAATTTGCAACTTTCTGGAGCTTCTTCTGATGCTGTCCATACTGGAAGATGATGCAACCAGTTAGAATGCTCTCCACAGTGCATCTTTAGAAACGCGTCACTTGGAAGGACTGTTTGGGGTGCAGTACAACCAAAGTATCTTCACTTTGAATAACCTCCCCTTCCACTCTGCCCACTTTCTCCAGAACTAAGCTATGACTACGGACCCAAGTTACACTTGTCTTTTTGTGGGCACGCAGATCCACTCTCTCACTTGGAGTGATTGAAGTATACAGCATAAAATAATGCTTGTAGGCCCAACTTGTTCATGCCTGTCTAGCTGTCTACCCAAACTTGTCCCATTTGCTCATATCCCTTTGAACCTTTCCTATCATGTAATTGTCTAAGTGTCTCAAGCATCATGGGGCCATGGAGTGGTCTGGCACAGAAGCAGGCCCATCAGCCTCTGTAGTGCATACTGACCTGTGTTCTGTCTCGTCCCATCTACCTGCTATCGGATCATAGTCCTCTCATTGACCTATCCATTATTTTCTGAAATGTTACAAGTGAATGCACTTCCGCAACCTCTGCAGGCAGCTTATTCTACACTCACTCCGCCCTCTGAGTGAAAGATTTTCCTTTCAGATTGCACTGAAACAAGGTAAATGTACCCTCCTCTACAGCTTCCTCTGTACCCCCACCACCTTTTGATACTCAGTCCTGCAGGCTGCAATGTGCACAGGGGGAAGATGTTGCTGCTCATCCTTTGTGTGAAAATAAATGTCCCTGTTAAATGTTTCCTTCTCACCTTAAACCTAAGCCCTCTGCTTTTAGGCTCCTCTGTGCTTTCTCATCAACATTCCCATAGAGAACTGAAAAGTTCTGGAACTGTTCATCTCCATCTGAGAGGATGAGCTGATTACAAAATCCACTAAAACCTACTGACTCCCACAACTACTTTGACCATACTTCCTTCCATCCTGCCTCCAACTACAGAGATAAGACATTCTGCCTCCAAAATGCCTTCCCTCTTCCTAAACCATGACTTCCCCTTGACCAAGTGGACAGAGACCTTGACTGCAAGTTCATCTACTTCTTCCTCCTCTGTCCTGTCCCACTCCCCTCTTGGACAGAATGTAAACAGGTTTGCCCTGATCCTCACCATCTGCCCCTTCAGTCTCTTTGGTAATGCATTGCCTTTCCCAAACACCACCTCACCATTGCAATCGCTTTACAACGCCACTGATAACCGATTGGGGTTCAATTCCCACTGCCATCTATAGGAAGTTCATACGTTCTTCCTGTGACCATGTGGGTATTCCTCCAGGTGCTGTGGTTTCTTTCCACGTTTGCAATCCATATGGTTAGGGTGAGTGAGTTGTAGGCATGCTATATTGGCACTGAAACCATGGCAACACTTGCGGACTTCCCCCAACACATTGAAAAATAAACAATGAAGCAAAATTGTACTGTATGCTTTGGTGTTTCATTGTACATGTGCCAAATAAAGCTAGTGCTTGAAGTGTTTGGGCCTGAAACAATGACTGTTTATTCCTCTCCACACATGCTGAGGTCCTCCAGAACGTTGTGTTGGTTTGTCTGGATTTCCAGATCTGTAGAATCTCTTGTGTTTAATATACCTTTAATCTTTAATAAAGCTGATAGTTAATCATTAATCTTAATATTTAATTAGGAAAGACACATCTATCTATGGTCCCCTTTCAACATATTGAAGAGAACAATCCCTTCTCAACCACCCTGTTACATTCTATTCCCAGCAACTTAGCCATGCACCTACAGAGAGAGCTACACCAATTTTTCACCTCTTCCCTTCACACCAACCAGCTACAGCAGTGATTCAAATGCACTTCTTCCAGCCAAGAGCACTCCATTTACGATATGGGCCTCCTCTACACTGGGAACCCAAACACAGATTGGGTGACCTCTTTGTGGACCATCTGTGCCCAGAGGTGAACCTGAGTTTCTGGTTGTTTGCCAATGCAGCCAGAACAACCACAAGGCTATTAAAACAAAAATCTCATACCACCTTAAAAATTTCTTTCCCGACAGTTAATCTGCTCAACCATTTTAGTTAACCTCCGCTCAATGCCCTCTATCTATACCTCAGTCACTTCACTGCACTGTAAACACTTCAAACACAAGAGATTCTGCACATGCTGAAAATCCAGAATAACACACACAAAATGCTGGAGAAACTCAGCAGATTAGGCAGCATCTATGGAAAGGAATGGTGAAGTCCTGATAAAGGGTCTCGCCCAAAACCTTGACTCTTCATTCCTCTCTATAGATGCTGCCTGACTTGCTGAGTTCCTTCAGCATTTTGTGTGTGTTAAACGACATTTTATAATACTGTTTACATTGTAAATACGTGACAGTACTTATGTACTTACGCACACTTCATTTCATATCTCTACTTCCATCTTTAAGTTTATTTTTTATATAATTTTTTATTCTTTTAATTGTTGAATAGAACATGGAGCCCAGGAGCAGGCCTTTCAGCTCACAGAGTTGTTTTATGTTGCACATCTTGCCAACGCACCACAGCAAATTCCTAATCCATGCAAATGTATATGGCGAATGAAGTTGATCCTTGATCCCTTGTGCACAGGACTGGAAAAAGCTGCAGAGACACATCCATCTCGATCATGGGCACTAGCCTCCCCACCATCCAGGACATCTTCCAAAAACAATGCCATCCATCACTGAGAACCTTCACCCTCTGGGATATACCTTCTCCATATTGCTACCATCAGGGAGAAGGTACATGAGCCTGAAGACACACACTCAATGGTTTAGACATCTTCTTCACATCCATTACCAGATTGCTGAATGGTCCATGAACCCTTGAACACTCCTTCACAATTTTACTCTCTTTTTACGTTACTTATCTATTTTAATATATTCTTATATAATTTATAAATTTTTATGTATTGCAGCGCCAACACAGGCTTGAGGAGCAACATCTCATCTTACGTCTATGCACAATGCAACCCGCAAGATTCAATGTTGATTTGTCCAGCTTTAGGTAATTCTTTTTTTTTCTCTCTTCTTTTTTTTACAGCCCAATGAGTCACACCACCCAGCAACGTACCTATTTAACCCTCGCCTAATCACAGGACAATTTACAGTGACCAATTAACCTACTAACTGCCACATCTTTGGAATGTCGGAGGAAATTGGAGCACCCGGAGGAAACCCATGTGTTCACAAGGAAGATGTAAAAAAAGGATGCCACTGGAATTGAACACTGAACTCCGACGCCACCACTAGGTTCAAGAACAGTTACTACTCTACAACCATCAGACTCTTGAACAAAGGGGATAACAGTTGCCTATCCACTGAGACATTCCCACAACCAGTGATCTCACTTTAAGGGCTTTTTGTCTCATGCTCTTGTTATTTATTGCTATTTATTTATATTTGCATTTGCACAGTTTGCTGTCTTCTTCACTCTGGTTGATCTTCCATTGATCCTGTTATAGTTACTATTTTATAGATTTACTCAGTATGCCCACAGGAAAATGAATATATATACTCTGATAATAGAATTTACTTTGACTTTTGAACTTTGAACAGGCTGTAGTAGAGTTGTACTAACCACTACATACTACCCCGAATACATCTGAAACAGTCACTTCTGCCTGCTGGTATTTGGCTGAGTTCAAAGTCAAAGTAAGTCCAAGTGAACTTATTATCAAAGTACATATATGTTCAATATACTATCTTGAGATTCATTTTCTTGAAGGCATTTACAGGAAAATATGAAATACAATAGAATTTATATAAAAAGACTAAACATATTTTTATTTGTTTTGTTATTACTGTTGCTATTATGGTCTGTTAGTCCAACTCTAACCACTTTCTCCCAAACTGGTCCTGTTTCCATCTGCCACTCACCTTTCCCTTTTCCCCTCACCCATCTGGCAGAAATTAGGAAAATCTGAAAGCACATACCACCAAATTCCAGGAGAGCTTCCACCCCACTGTTCTTAGACTTGTGAATGGATGTTCTGTATCATAAGATGGACTCTTAGCCTTAAAATCTACCTCAATATGATCTTGCACTTTATCATTTACCTGCATTGCATCTTTTTCAATAACTTTTTCACTTTATTCTGCATTGTTATTGTTTTACCTTATGCTCAATGCACTGTCTAATGATCTGATCTGTATGAAGGGTATGTAAGACAAGTTTTCACTGTATCTAGGTACAAGTGACAATAATAAGCCAATTCCAATACCAATAATCTAATTTATCACCTTCACCTTCTTTACTTATGTGTATCCAATACTGGTGGCTTTTGTGTTCCTGTTTATCACCTTCAACTTCCTCTGCCCTCGCTTCCTCCTCCTCACTCCACCTTTCCTTTATTTGGTCATCTTTACCTATCATCCACGTGCCTTTGTCTCCCAGTTGCCTCCTATCTAGTTAGACCAGGACATTACCCACCTCCCTTTTAATTCTTAATTCTGATGCAGGGTCTTGATCTGAAATATTGACAATTCCTTTCCCCAACTGATGCTGTTCAATCCATTGAGTTCTTCCAGCACATTTTTTTGTAAGTTTTTGTCCGTTTTTCCCAGTCTGATGAAGGGTCATGGACTTGACTTATTAAATGCTTCTCTTTCCACAGATGCTGCCCAATATCAAAAAGTGGCATTGGTCATTAAGTAACCCCATCACACGCGACATTCCTTCTTCAAATTATGTTATCATTTTGTTATGTACTGCTGACACAAAACCACAAATTTAATGGCATATGCCTGTAATATTAAATCTGATTCTGATTTGCTGAGCATTTCCAAGGTTCTTACAGATACCTATGGATATACAACAGACAGCTTTCTGAATGGTTTCACCACAACTTAGTATGGAAACTTCAATGCACAGGATCGAAAGAGGCTGTAGAATTAAGCAGCCCCATCACTGGCAAAATCCTTCCCACCATTGAGGACATCTTTCAGAGGCAGTGCCTCAAAAAGGTGCATCCCTCACAATCTGGGAATGCCTTCTTCTCATTACTACCATCAAGGAGGAGGTAGAGGAACCAGAAGACCCACATTCAATGTTCAGGAACAGCTTCTTCCACTCCACCGTTAGATGTCTGAATGGTCACCTCTTCAGTCCTTCTTTTTACACTATTTATTTATTTTTGTAACTTACAATAAGGTTATGTCTTTGCCCTTTGCTCCTGCTGAAAAACAACAGATTTAATTCAGTAGTAATAAATCTGACTGTGATGCTGATGAGACAGGATCTGGCAAAAGGAGAGGCTTGGACTTGGTACTTGGATGTCATTGATATTAACAAGCATGTGTTTCTCAAAGGTGCAAATTGGAATTAGGTTTTTCACAGACAGCAGGAGAATATGGGCTGGATATCCTCATTTTTGTACCATGATTCTCTGTAATTCGAAAATGCTTTGAAGTGTACATAAATGTAAATATGTTCTTTCTTACCAATTTCTCGAACAGAACCTCGCAAACAAGGGGTTGCAATAAATGGTAATTTGAAGTTCCTTTTAATATCAGCACTTTTAACACATTGTTAGCCAAACACTTTCAAAATGTAAAAGTATTTGTTATATTAAAATAACTTATTATACATTAAACAATGAGAAAAACAAACACAATTCCAAAGTATTATAGAATTGTGGATTTTTTTTTTGGATTTCTTTTCCCCCAGTTCTCTTGACGATTTCATCCTAGAAGTCTTTGAAGTTTTTATCTTTCTCTTCGGTCTCTGAACTTTGCCATCTGTTCCCTAGTGGCACAACCTGTCAATCACTCACATTTCTTCTCCGCCACGCTGAATTGGGAACGATGAAAGGACTGAAGGGGGGGGGGAGGGAGTGTAGGCAGGATTTACTGGGCAGCAGTTTGTCAAGATGAAGAATCTTGACCAGAAATGGCAACTGTCCACTTCCCTCCGTTAAAGCTGCCCGGCCCGCTGAGTACTTTTTGTGTACCTCCAGCACTTCGTGTGTGTTGCACCAAATTCCTTCCCTCCATGGCATCTGCCTGACCCCTTGAGCTCCTCCAGTGCTTTTTTTTGTGTTGCACCAAATCTCTTCCCTCAATAGATGCTGCCTGACCCCTTGAGTTCCTCCAGCACTTTTTGTGTGTTGCTCTAGATCATACCCTTCTATAGTCATTTCCTGACCTGTCCAGCTCCTCCAGTGCCTGTGGTGTGTTGCTCCGGATTTCAGCATACACAGTCTCTTGTGTCTGCCTCAGGAGGACGTTCTGGCTCAGTTTCAAGGGAAATAGTTCAGTGAGAACAGGATGGGTGTCTTATTGCACAGTGCAAATGTCCAGTGAAGGCCATGCAAAACTTTGAAGTCCATTGCCTCCGTGTCTTTCTTGTCCTTTTGCTATTCCAGGCTTAGTATTTTTTCATTATCATTGGTTTGTGTGCATGCGTGTTATAATTAGCAGGTGGGGCTTATTTACACACACTCACCCACTCGGTCACTCTGCACTCTTCGCACGCCACATAACAACACCAGTGGAACTTGCAGTTACACCTCTCCCTCCGCGATTGCCTCAGGATATTGTGGCCTCGGCCACAGCACAGGCTCTCGCAGCTGTCCAGGCCCGGGCTGGTCTTGTTGCAGATCCGTCCTCGAGTGCCCGCCGAGTCCAGCTCAGGCTCCCGCTCGCAGAAGTTGGGTGAGTCCTCGAAGAAGACCAGCTCACCGGCGGTAGACTTCCGGCGGTGCGGGTGGTGGGCGTGCTCCACCTGGCCAGTGTTGCGGTTGTGGGCTTTGATCAGCGTGGCATTGTAGAACTTGTGCTTCAGCAGGGTTCCCACCGTGCGGAAATCCGGCGTCACCTGCCAGCATGTCTTGAGCTGGCAGCTACCAGATGTACCATGGCATTTGCACTTCCTCTTCATGTTGTCGGAGATCATCTGCCAGGACAAGAGAAACAGGAATTGGTCATTGAGCCAAACAGCAGAGAGTCAGGTCCCCAGCGTTTATAAGGCCCTGCTGAAACCATGTTTGGAGTATTGTGAGTAATTTTAGAACATAGAACAGTACAGGACAGTTCAGGCCCTTTGGCACATGATGTTGTGCCAGCCTTTTAACCTACTCCAAGATCAATCTAACCCTTCCCTCTCACACAACCATCCATTTCTCTACCACCCATCTACCTACCCAAGAGTCACTTAAATGTTCCTAATATATCTGCCTCTACCACCAGCTCTGACAGGGTGTTCCATGCACTCACCACTCTCCATGTAAAGAAAAATTACATTGAAGTGTAGGGAGGCATCCCTCCTATACTTTCCACCAATCACCTTAAAATTGTGCCCCTCATATTAACCAGTTCCATCCTGGGAAAATATTTCTGGTTGTCCACTCCATCTTACGCTCTTATCATCTTGTACTGCTTTATCAAGTTATCTCTTATCCTCCTTCTTTCCAGAGAGAAAATCCCTCACTCACTCAACCAATTTTATAAGGCATGCTCTGCAATCGAGGAAAAATCTGGGTAAATCTCCTCTGCGTGCTCTTCAAAGCACCCACATCCGTCCTGTCAATCATATGAAGGCACAAGAGATCTGGCATGACACAGTGCCAGCAGCATGACTTCAATCTCACATCTAGGAGTTTGCACACTCTGTCCCTGACTGTGAGGGCTTCCTCCGAGTGCACCGGTTTACTCCCACTTCCCAGTAGGTTAATTCACCACATGGGAATAAGTTTGGATGGCACGATCTCATTGGGCTGGAGATGCTTGTGTCTCCAATTTTAAAATTAAATTAAATGTAATTAATCATAAATCATCATTTTTGTGAAAGACGTGCTTGGTTGCAGGGCCAGTTCCTGTGCTGTACTGTTCTGTCTTCTATCTCAAGCAGCTGCAGTGGAGACAGAATTGACAAACCAAGTCACCGATCTGCTGTCTGTTCATTCACATTTCACATTTTCAGCACCTCTGAGTAGTTCTGATAACAGAGTTATTCAGAAAGCTGTTCTCCCAGGATCAGAACATTGTGAGCTGGAAATATAGCCTTGAATGGAGAAAGCTACAAAAAGTGGCGGGTGCAGCCCTGTTGATCACAGGTAAAGCTCTTCTTACCACTCAGCATGTCTACAATGAATGTTATCGCAGTAAAGCAGCATCCAGCATCAGGACTCACCCCCACCATCTAGACCATGCTCTCTTCTTGCTGTTCCATCATGAAGGAGCTACAGGAGCCTCATGTCTCACATAATGTATTCCTTCCCCTCTCCCCTCTTTCTTATTCTGGCTTCTTCCACCGTCCGTTCCAGTCCTGATGAAGGGTCTTGGCCCAAAACGTTGACTCTTTATTCCCCTTCATAGATGCTGACTGACCTGCTGAGTTCCTCCAGCAATTTGTGTGTGTTCCATTGATAGTGCTGTCTATTCCAGTCAGAGGTAACAATATTCACACCCACCTTCTATGCCCTACTGTGCATCTTTGAAAAATGCAAAATGTTGGAAAACCTCAGAAAGCTGCATTCCCTGCATATCCATGTGTTACTAGCCACAATCATATCTGCTTCCTTAAACTTTACCCCCTCCCCTTCTCCAAGGGAAAAAATCTGACTGCCTAACTGAGCTAAGCCTCTTATAATTTTATGAGCCTTCATCAGTCTCCCTTCAGCCTCTCCAGAGAGGGTACCCAACTTGTCCAACCTTCCTGTATAGCTCAGTCCTGTAAGCCAGTCAGCATCCTCAGAAACATCTTCTGTACCCTCTCCAAATCCTTCACATCCTTCCCATAACAGAGCATACAATACTCCAAGTGAGACACCTTCTGCATTTACTTTTCCTTTTACTTCCTCAATATTATTATGCATGTATGGCCTGTTAGTTATATATGTATTGGCAGGCAAAAGAAAAGATTTCCACTGTATCGCAGTACATATGACGGTAATAAACTAATACTAACACACCTATGCAATTTACAATGGCCGATTCACCTCCCAACCTGAAAATGCTAGGAATGATCAGGTCAGGCAGCAACTGTGGAGAAATGCAACAATTAACATCTCAGTTTCCTTTCCTTTCCACAGATTCTGCCTTACTTTCTGATTGTTTCCAACATTTTTGAGTTTTATTTAAGATTTCTGCTTTTTTATATGTCATTTTTATAAACTGCATGACTTTGGGATGTGTAACTATACTGGAGCACACAGAGAACCCCTGCAGTCACAGGAAAATACGTAGACATTATAGAGCTACAGAGCTGTGGAATTTTCCAACATGCAAACAGGCCCTTCAACCTAATTTATCCACATGTTGCCCAGTGTGTCCCACCTGCCACACAGCTTTTGGCCCACAGCTCTCTAAAGTTCTCCTATCCATGTACTTACCTAGATGGCTTTCAAAATTTGTTGATGTGCCCACCACAACCACTATTTCTGGCAGCTCATTCCAAATTCCCATCACCATTTGTGTGAAGAAGCTAGCCCTGATGACCCTTTTAAATCTCTCATCTCTGATCTTCAACCTACGCCCTCTTGTTTTTAGAACCCCCTCCCTTAGGAAAAAGACCAGGATGTAATGTACAGGACTCTCGTGATCGTGCATACCTCTATCAGGTCACCCCTACATCTCCAATGTTCCAGGGAAAAAAATCCTAGTTTATGTAATCTCTCCTTGTAAGTCAGATCCCGTCAACTCCAAGCAACATCTTGGTGAATCTTTCCTGTATTCTTTTGAGTTCAATAGCATCTTTCCTACAACAGGGTGACTGAAACTGTACACTGCATAGATGCAGAATCTGAGATCAGGTTTGAACTTAGGTGGCTGGAATGGGTGAGGCAACTGATGTATCTTACTACCATTTCACATGTTGTATCCACGTGCATATAAAGAGGTTTTATCCCTATGTGGGTATTGATGAATAATTTACGAGGGAATATAACTTTTGTAATTTATTGAAAGATAAATATTATCTTTCTTTGTCACAGACACACTCAGTGGTCACTTTATTAGGTGCACCAGCTCATTCATGCAAATATCTAATCATGTGGTAGCAACTATAGCAATGTATAAAAGCATGCAGACACGGTCAAAAGGCTCAGTTGTAGTTCTGACCAACCATGAGAATGGGGAAGAAATGTGACTTAAAGGCCGGACAGGGTGTTTTGAGTATGTCAGAAGCTACTGATCTCCTGAGATTTTCATGCACAACAGTCTCTAGAGTTTAAAGAGAATGGTGCGAGAAACAAAAGTACATCCAATAAGTGGCAGAAAATGCCCTGTTAATGAAGGAGGTCAGAGAAGAATGGCCAGACTTATTCAAGCTGACAGGATGGCAACAGTAACTCAAATAACTACACATTACAATAGTGGTGTTCAAAGGAAGATCTCTGAAGGCATAATACGCTGAACCTTGAGGTGGATGGGTTACAGCAGCAGAAGGGCATGAACGTACAGAAACGCACTCAGCGGCCACTTTATTAGAAACCTCCTGTACCTAATAAAGTGGCCACTGAGTGAGTATAAATGCACCAGGAATGTCTGAGTCAGAGACAGAGATTCGGTGGCAGCCTCATTTCTTTAGTAACAGGCCATACACAAGAAGAAAGCAACATTTAGCACAGTTTACTCTTGCTTGAAAATAAAAATGCTAATGTTGTTACTTTACTAATTATACCCTGCTTGAGTTTGGGTTGCATGTGTTTAGTAAATTACAGAGGTCTCAGTGAATAGTAGGGAATCCAAGAGGTATTAATTGAGGGCAGATTTACTCAAAGATGGATTTCAACCTCCTGTGGTCAATTATAACTTGCGGTGTGACTGTGGGAGCATCAAAGGCATCTTGTGAAGCTATCTGTCTCTCTTTTTCTTAAGTATATATAAATATTTTTCCAGCTGTTTTTCCGTTTACCCCGATGGGTGGAATTTGGATTGAAGTTGGTCCATTGGGTGAAATATAGTTACTCAGAATTCCTCAGCGACAGTCAAAAATAGTATGTGGCCAACTGGGGGTTGGGACTGACTGGGGTCAAAGGAAGCTGCTGGAGGTTTGGGATAGCCCTTATGAGAAAGTAGGCGGCAAGGGGAGGGGACAGATCCAGTGCATCATGACCGGTTTAACAAAGTTAACGATGATTTGGAGAAGTTAGCAGGTAGGAAAAATGGCACAGTAGCGCAGTGGTTAGAGCAATCGCCCTACAGCACTAGTCATCACCAACTGGGGTTCGATTCCTGCGACTGCCTGTGAAGAGTTTGCATGTTCTCCCCATGGCCATGTGGGTTTCCTGCAGGTACTGGAGGAAAACATAGGGGTGATATCAGAGGAATTCGTTTCACATAGAGACTGGTCAGGACATGGATCTCTAGGGGTTGCCAGGGGTGGTGATAGATGCAGATAAAACATGGACATTTAAGAGACTTGGATGATAGAAAACAGGAGGACTATGAAGGAGGAAAGGTTAGTTTGATCTTTGAGTACAGAAGATTAAAATTTTGTCACAACATTATGGGCTGAAGGGCCTGTATGGTGCTGTATTGTTCTACGTTCTATGTTACCATTTCCTCACACATTTGAAAGATGTACGGGTTAGGATTAGTGAGTTGTGGGCATGCTATATTAGTGCCAGAAAATTGTGGCAACACTTGCGGCTGCCCCCAGCACATCCCCAACGCAGGTGGTGCACGTAAGAGAAGTTTGGATAGACACATGGATTGGAGGGCTATGGAGGGCTACGGCCTAGGTGTGAGTAGATGGGAGTAGGCAGGAACAGAACAGATGTGCCGAAAGACCTGCTTCTGTTTTGAAGTGCTCTGTGACTTTAAATGTCTAAAGTTGTCAAAGGGTAACTTGAGAGCACGGCATTGCAGAAAGAGGTCAAAGTCACCTTGTGCTCAATTCTTCGCTTTACTTTTGAACAATGGTTATTATTGTAATGGAGCAAGATCTTACAACAAAATAGTAATCAGATAAATTGTGTCTTGCAGATTTTGCTTTAAAATTTTTGTCCACGGAGCAAAAGTGCCTTAGAGAAGGCTTAATAAAGTTGTTACTTCCCCCTCACCCCCTCTTCTGTCCTGATGAAGGGTCAAAATGTCGACTGTTTACTCTCCTCCACAGATACTGCCTGATTTGCTGAGGTTCTCCAGTACTTTGTGTGTGTTGCTCAGCACTTCCAGCATCTGCAGAATCTCTTGCATTTAGGCTGCACATTATGTAAGTCAGTGACAAATAATCCTGTTTTAAATTCTCTTTATTTCCATCAGTACCGCATGGATTCTACTGCTCACCTATTCAGTTGGTAAAATTTACAGTAGCCGAGTAGTCCACCAAACAACACGTCTTTGGGATGTGCGAGGAAACCAGAGCTTCCAGAGAAAGCCCACGTGGTCACAGAGAGAACATGGAGCTGTGCAGTGGGGATCATGATTGAACTGATCTGACTAGGTGTGAGATGGAAACACCAAAGACCATAAACAGAAAAACCTACAAAAAGTAGTGGACACAGCCCAGTCCATCACAGGCACATCTACAAGGAGTGCTGCCACAAGAAAGCAGCACCCATCATCAAGGACCCCATCATCTAGGCCATGCTCTCTTCTCACTGCTACTGTTAAGACAGGAGGTACTGGAGCATTAGGTCTCATACTATCAGGTTCAGGAACGGTTATTACCCTTCAACCATCAGGCTTCTGAACCAGTGTGGATAACTTCGCTCACTTCAATGCTGAACTGACTTCATGGACCTCTAACATCATAAACCAGTGAGTTGTTTGTTATGTCTCCCCTCTCGCTGTGAAATGGAGACATCTCTTTCTCCCTTATTAGGGAGAGAGAGAGAGAGCCCGTGGTATGTTGAATGTCGGGTGACCAATATTGTCTGTGGAGTACTGCAAGTCTGTGTCCTTGCTGTTGCTTTGCTCACGCTTAAGAGCTCGGTGGCGGGTGCCAATGCTTTGTTTTTGCTGGTGGTCGGCGGTGGGGGGGGGTGTGTGATCACTGCTTGCTGCCAGAGGCAGGGGAGCTGGGGGGGGGGGACTTTGAGGTTCTAACATTTAACTGTTGTTCATCCTTTGGGGCACTCCTCCGTTTTCGTGGATGTTTGCAAAGAAAAAGCATTTCAGCATGTATATTGTGTACATTTCTCTGACATTAAGTGTACCTTTGAAACCTTTGAACTTACAGACTCACTTTCAAGGATCTACAATTCATGTTCACGGTAATATTTATTTACTTTATTTTACTCTTTCCACAGTCTGTCTTTTCATTCACATTGGTTGTTGGTCTTTGTCCATGTACAGTTTAGTTTTTCACAAATTTTATTATATTTCTTTATTTTCCCGTAACTCCCTGCAATAAAATGAATCTCAAGAGGTATATGGTAACATATAGTATATATATTTTTATAATAAATTTACTTTGAACTTTGAACTTTGAACTTGGGAAGGTGGATCTGCAAGCCACCGTAGCACCCAGATCCTCCAGTGTCAATATCCTTGGGGTCACCCATTATTAAAAAGGACCACTCAATAAATACCATGACAACAAGAGCAGGTTGCAGATTAGGAGATTGATTCAGCTCCTGAGACCTTTCATATTGAATATTATATTGAATATAGGTCAAATAACCTCTCGAATATTGAGAGGCCTAGATTGAGTGGACATGGAGAAGATGTTTCTTATAATGGGGGAGCCTAGAACCAGAGGACACAGCCTCAGAATATCCCTTTAGAAGGAATATGAGGATGAATTTCTTTCGCCAGATGGTGGTGAATCTGTGGAATATATTGCTGCAGAGGGCTGTGGAGGCCATGTCAGTGGGTATAGTTACAGTACTGTAAATCTGGTGGGAGCAAAGGATGTTGGAAATGTGTGGAGCACTGCCAAAAGGGCATGGGGTGAGTGGAAGAGAAGGAATGCCAGGGCAGAGTTGGTGCGGGTGCAGACATACTCAGCCCTGAGACACCAGGCAAGGTCAATTTATTCCAAGCAATTGGTTTATTGATCATTACAAAATGTCTCTCTGATGCTTCCCTCTCCCTCCCTTCTCCCTTCCTCTTTTCCCAACCATGATTCTTCTCCCCCTGCCTTCTTCCCAGTTCTTAGGGACCCATATCAGAATCAGGTTTATCATCACTCGCATAAGTCATGAAATTTGTTTACTTTTTATGGCAGCAATACAGTGCAATACATTATATTACTCCAATACTGTGCAAAAGACTTAGGCACCCTAGCTGTATATATATATGCTTGAAACTTTTGCATAGTACTGTTTAGTGGATGTTGATAGGTTCTTGATCAGCAATGGGTCAAAGTTTACAGGGAGAAGACAGGAGAATGGGGGAATGGGTGAGAGGGATAACAAATCAACCATGATAGAATGGTGAAACAGAATTGACAGGATGAATGGCCTAATTCTGCTCCTATATCTTATAGTCTTATCGCCAAGGCATGTTTAGATCTATCTTTCTCACAATCTCATGACTGTCTTACACTCTCCTTTCAATTTGAACATACACATCCTTCCCCGTTAAGAATGTAACATCTCTCATCAAAGATCCCCATCATCTGGGACATCTCACCTTTTCCCAAATACAATCAAGCAGGTGGTACAGAAGCCTGTGATCCCACACAGCTAAATTCAAGAGCAGCTACTTCTCTTCAACTATTTGGATTTTGAATTACCCAGAGCAACCCTAATCACGACAGAGACTATTTTGATTGTTCAGCATTTTTTTGCTAAAATAATGTTCTTTCTTGTAAATATTGTGTATAATTTATATTTAATTATGTTTTTCCTCAGATAGCTGCTTATAGATGTCAAGTGCCTGTGATGTTTGATTGCATTTCTGCTACATGTACTTGTATTACACTCCAGTAAACTCAACTTTGACAACAGGAGTCTTGCCTTTGCCAAGTCAGTTTACCCACCCAGGCTAAATGTAGCCAAAACAAAAATCCCAAAATAATTTGAGTTCATCATCAACTTTGTTTACCTCCTCCCATTGTGAGCTCATCTGTTGCTCTAGTTTTTTCCTAGGCACAAGAAATGTTCTATCCTCATGATTGCTGTGAGTCATTTCCCTCTCTAGTTTGTTCCTTTGACTTGGGCCTCCTGAGATCACAGACCATTTCTGGAGTTCAGCTTCAGAGATGGTGGTTAGTGTCTCTCCTACCGCTAGCCTCCTCTTGTCCAGATTCTGATTGCCCAATAGTGAAAAGAGATAATGGTTATTTTTATTTCTCACATGTACATTGAAATGTACAGTGCCAGGTGTTTTCACACCAGATCAGCCAGGATTGTGAAGGACCATCCTCAAGTGCCACCAGGCTTTAGCATGCCCACAACTCATTAACCTTATCCATACGTGGGAGAAAACTGAAGCAGCTGAAGGAAACACAGGGAGAACATACAAACTCCTTACCAATAGTGGTGGGAGTTGAACCCAGATCTTACAGGTGGTGCTGTTAAGCAGTTTCTCATTTTGGGTCAAGACCATTAAAATCCGGGGGGGCGGGGGGCGGAGTGTTTCAGGTTGCTATTTCACGTTGAGACCCAGAGTCCAGATGGAAGATCTTCATTTGAAACATCAACTGTCTATTTCCTTCCATTGATATAAAAGATTTTGCAGAAGCAGGAAATCTTGAGTGACAAACATAATGTTAGAGGAACTCAGCAGGTCATGCGGCCTCTGTGGAAGGCAAAATAAGAGTCGACGCTTCAGCCTTCTAGCACTTCCACCTATTCCCCCACCCCCCTTCCTTCTTTTATGTCTCATTCTGGTTTCTTCTCCATTCCTTTCCGGTCCTGGTGAAGCGCCTCATCCCATAACATCAGCTGTTTATTCTCCCCACTGATGCTGCCTGACTCACTGAGTTCCTGCAGCATCTTGTCTGCTGTTATCACCAATGTACCAGGGGCGATTGATAAGTTCATGGCCTAAGGTAGAAGCAGTCAATTTTAGAAAACCTTGCACATTTATTTTGCAACATCGTCCCCTCCTACATTTACACACTTAGTCCAGCAGTCGTGGAGCATATGGATCCTTTCTTTGTAGAAGTCGGCGTCTTGGACCTCCAGAAAGTGGTCCACTGCAGGGTGATTGATAAGTTCGTGACCTAAGGTAGAAGGAGATGAGTTATACAGCTCTCATTACATGCACCTGAAGTTCAACTCTTTGAGTGATTACGCAGAAAGTTTGAAGTTAATAACTCATCTCCTTCTACCCTAGGCCGCAAACTTATCAATCACTCCTCGTATTCTTTGACACACACCAATCCCAAATGAGTAGTCTTTGTTTTATGTCTTTTGTACTACACTCACATTATGTACATATCTTGACTTACATTAGAAACCAGATCAATCAGAGATAGAAACATAGAAACATAGAAAATAGGTGCAGGAGTAGGCCATTCGGCCCTTCGAGCCTGCACCGCCATTTATTATGATCATGGCTGATCATCCAACTCAGAACCCAGCCTTCCCTCCATACCCCCTGACCCCTGTAGCCACAAGGGCCATATCTAACTTCCTTTTAAACATAGCTAATGAACTGGCCTCAACAGTTTGCTGTGGCAGAGAATTCCACAGATTCACCACTCTCTGTGTGAAGAAGTTTTTCCTAACCTCGGTCCTAAAAGGCTTCCCCTCTATCCTCAAACTGTGACCCCTCATTCTAGACCTCCCCAACATCGGGAACAATCTTCCCGCATCTAGCCTGTCCAATCCCTTTAGGATCTTATACGTTTCAATCAGATCCCCCCTCAATCTTCTAAATTCCAACGAGTACAAGCCCAGTTCATCCAGTCTTTCTTCATATGAAAGACCTGCCATCCCAGGAATCAATCTGGTGAACCTTCTTTGTACTCCCTCTATGGCAAAGATGTCTTTCCTCAGATTAGGGGACCAAAACTGCACACAATACTCCAGGTGTGGTCTCACCAAGGCCTTGTACAACTGCAGTAGTACCTCCCTGCTCCTGTACTCGAATCCTCTCGCTATAAATGCCAGCATACCGTTCGCCTTTTTCACCGCCTGCTGTACCTGCATGCCCACTTTCAATGACTGGTGTATAATGACACCCAGGTCTCGTTGCACCTCCCCTTTTCCTAATCGGCCACCATTCAGATAATAATCTGTTTTCCTATTTTTGCCACCAAAGTGGATAACTTCACATTTATCCACATTAAATTGCATCTGCCATGAGTTTGCCCACTCACCCAACCTATCCAAGTCACCCTGCATCCTCTTAGCATCCTCCTCACTGCTAACACTGCCACCCAGCTTTGTGTCATCCGCAAACTTGGAGATGCTGCATTTAATTCCCTCATCCAAGTCATTAATATATATTGTAAACAACTGGGGTCCCAGCACTGAGCCTTGCGGTACCCCACTAGTCACCGCCTGCCATTCTGAAAAGGTCCCGTTTATTCCCACTCTTTGCTTCCTGTCTGCTAACCAATTCTCCACCCACACCAATACCTTACCCCCAATACCGTGTGCTTTAAGTTTGCACACTAATCTACTGTGTGGGACCTTGTCAAAAGCCTTTTGAAAATCCAAATATACCACATCCACTGGTTCTCCCCTATCCACTCTACTAGTTACACCCTCAAAAAATTCTATGAGATTCGTCAGACATGATTTTCCTTTCACAAATCCATGCTGACTTTGTCCGATCATGGTGACATGATAACATTTCAACAGAGTATGATATAAAGTCACCTTGTAAAACTGAAGTCAGTGGACATCAAACACTCCAAGGATGTCACTGCCGGAATTACACCACAAAACCAAAAGACATAGGAGCAGAATTAGGCCAATCAGCCCACTGAGTCTGCTACGTCATTCCATTATGGTTGATTTATTATCTCTCTCAACCCCATTCTTCTGCCTTCTCCCAGTAATCTTTGACACCATTACTAATCAAGAATCTATCATCTTCCACTTTAAATATACCCAATGACTTGGCCTCCACAGCCTTCTGTGGCCATGAATTCCATAAATTCACCACTCTCTGGGAAAAGAAATTCTTCCTAATCTCTGTTCTAAAGGGACATTCTTGTAGTCTGAAGCTGTGCCCTCTGGTCCTAAGCATCCTCTCCATGTCCACTCTGCCTAGGCCTTTCACTGTTCAATAACTTTCAATAAGATTGTTCTCATTCTTCTAAACTCCAGTGAATACAAGCTCCAAGCCATCAAATTCCCCCGATACATTACCTCTTTCATTCCTGAGATAATCTTGTAAATTCAGATCCGAGAATTGAACCTCAATTGGTGATTGTTGGCACTGTAAAGTGGCAGGTTAACCATTATGCTACCATGTCTGTGCTATCTCTTCTGGAACCCCTCCTATGCCAGCACATGTTTTCTTAGATAAGGGATCAAAAGACTGGTCACAATACTCCAACCATGGTCTGACCAATTCACTTGTAAAGCCTCAGCATTACATCCTTTTGCTTTTACATTCTAGTCCACTCAAAATGAATGCTAACCTCGCATTTGCCTTCCTCACCACAGATTCAAGCTGCAAATTAACCTTTCATGAATCCTGCATGAGGACTCCTAAGTCCCTTTGCACCTCAGATTTTTTAATTTTTAAAATGAATGCAAACATTGCATTGGCATTCCTTACCACTGACTCAACCTGTAAGTTAATCTTTAGGGAATTCGGCACTAGGACTCCCAAAACACTTTGCTCCTCTGAGTTAAAAATCTTCTCTCCAATTAGAAAATAATTTACACCTTTATTCTTTCTACCTAAGTGAATGGCCTACTCTGTGTAGGTGATTAGGCTGGCACATCACTGTGGGCCGAAGGGCCTGGATTGGGCTGTGCTGTTCTATGCTTTAGGACGTATGTCACTGATAATAAGTCTGACTGATACATTACCGTCCTTCCGGGTCTAAATCTTGGAACCATTTACCGGTCTCCAGTGGCTCAAGAAAGTAAATCACAACCATCGTGTCAGGGGCAATGACGGATGGGAGATAAATGCCGACCTTGTTATTGACACTTAGAGGTCAGACAATGAAAATAAAAATAAAAATAAATATCTATAACATGAGAAACTGCAGATGCTGGAAATCCAGAGCAACACACAAAATGCCAGGGAAACTCAGCAGGTCAGGCAGCATCTATGCAAATGAATAAATAGTCAATATTTCAGGCCAAGACCTTTCATCAGGACGTCACTGCATCTTGCACATTATGCTTCATTTCGATTTTTCATTTATCTTTCACTCCATACCATACCATACATATTTAAGAACCCAACAGGCAGATTATGCTTGACAATGGGATTTAGAGGATGAGAAGTGATCTCATTGAGATGGAAACCTAACAGGGGTTGACAGAGTTAGAGGGGTTATTCCCCTGGCTGGGCAATCAGGATAAAGATGAATGCTAAGAAGGGGGAGCTTTGGGATTCTAGAATTTTTAACTGTCACTCATTCTTTGGGGCACTCCTCTGTTTTTGTGGATGTCTGCGAAGAAAAAGAATTTCAGGTTGTATATTGTATACGTTTCTCTGGCATTAAATGTACCTATTGAACCTAAGAGGGTCTCACAGACTTCAAGGGGGTATTCCCCTGGTTGGGGAAAATGCTGAACAAAGTAAATCTACATTGAGCAAGAGGCAACTGTGGAGCACCGAAGACTGCCACTATTCACTGTGACCACAGAGCAAGAGAGGCGGAGGCTTGGTGGGATTGTTGTCAACACTGCCTGCTTGTAGACTCAGCCCATATGTCTTTTGAATGAGGGATGAAACCTATGCAATCACAAGAATATAAAGGCAGGGAAGTTGTGCTAAAACCATCGTAAAGAGTTAAAGAGTACTAGGATCATAAAGAGCACCTTTGGGCACATTGGCCTTCGTAGATGAAAGCATTGAGTACAGAGTTGGGATGTTAATTTGAAATTGGTGAAGCCAGTTTTGGAGTATTGAAAAGATAAAAAAGATTAGCTTTGTCAGCTATACGTCGAAACTTTGAAACATACATTGAAATGCAATGTTTGCATGATTGACTAATACAATCCAAGGATGTGTCAGGGGAAGCTCGCAATGGTCGCCAGGCTTCTGGCACCAACGTAGCATGCACACACAACTTACTATCCTAACCCATGTGTATTTGGAATGGGGGAGGATCCAGAAGAAACACACACATCACATGGAGAGCTTATAACTCCTTTTAGACTATTGCAAGAATTGAGCCCCAATCACTGGCGCTGTAAAGCATTAAGTGAGCTGCTACACTGTCATGACAGTCTTGACAACAAAGGCAGGTACTTAGAGTCCTACCACTATCAGTCATCGAGTAATTGAGCAGAGATACAGGCCCTTCGGTCCAACACGTCCATGCTGACCATGGAGCCCGCCAAGCTGGAAACACGTGTCTGCATTTGGCCCATGGCCATCCAAACCTCTCCCATCCACGTATTTATGCAAATAACTTTAGGTGTTGTTACTGCATCTGCTGCAACCACTTCATCCGGCAGCTTGTTCCAGACTCCCTGTAAAGAAGTTGCCCCTCAGGTGCCTTTTAAATCTTTCACCTCTGGCCTTAAATCTATTCCCTCTAAACACAAGAAATTCAGCAGATGCTGGAAGTTTCGAGCACACACATAAAATACCGGAGGAACTCAGCAGGTCAGGCAGCACCTGTGGAGGGGAATAAACAGCTATCCACCCAAAATCTCTTTGACCTTCTTCCATCAGGCAGGAGGTATTGTAGTATTAGGACATGACTGTTAGGCGGGGAAACAGATTCATTTCCCTATGCCGAGAGACTACTGAACTCCCTGCCACTCCCAGGTCTCAACATGTATGAAGTGGCAGTAGTGTTATACTGCTTACTTTTTAACTTGTGTCGTAAATGCACTTTATTTGTTGTTTATTTATTTGTGGTAGCATTACTTAATGTGTTGTGTGCAAGGTATACGTACTGTGTTGTGGAGGAATGTTGTTCCGTTTGGTGGTATACATGTGTATGGTTGAATAACAATAAACTTGAATTTACTTCTTTCCCTGTTAATCTCCACGTAGAATGTGTCACTGCAGCTGCTCTATAAGAGGGTGAGGATGAGGGTGAGGGTCACACTCCATTTAGAAGTGCTGAGTCTACAAATGGCAGCGTTGACAACCCTACCACGTCTTCTCCCCTCTTCCCTATCTCCCATCGCTCTGTAGCCCTCCCCGCCCCTTGGACAGCAAGCGTCTGTCAGCAGCAGAACAAACACTCTGTGGCCAATTAATCTACAGGAACAAACACTGCACAGGAGAGCTGACAGCTAAGAGCAAACAACAACAGACTTCAGAGAATCTGTAATCAGTGTAAAGAGATGAAAAGAAATAATATGCATTTAGATAGCACCTGTAGAATAGGATTATGATCTGAGGCTGAGGCTTTTCACTGGAACATAATCTCCAAAATTAGATTTCAAGGCAAGGATAGACTTGTTAAGACATTAATAAGCACGTTAAAGCAAAATGAGGAGGGAGTTGGAGCGAGGGAGGTTCCAGCGATAAATACTGCAAAGGAGTCGTACTGATGAAGATATGTTCACTCATAAAGGACAGGAAGTGCAAGAAGCAATAGGGATGATACTACTACCATCAGGCAGGAGGTACAGGAGCCTTAAGTCCACATGAGGTTCATCCATCCTGAACCAGTGAGGTTAACTTCACTCATCACAACTCTGAGCTAATTCAACAACCTACAGACTTACTTTCAAGGACTCTACAACTCATTCTCAGCATTAATTATCTATATATCTATTTACCATTCTATCTATTAATCTGTGTAGCTACCTATCTATTTATTTACACAAATTGTCTTCTTTTGCACATTGGTTGTCAGTCTTTGTTGATGTGTAGTTTTTCTATTGTATTTCATTATTTTCCTTTGAATGTCCGAAAGAAAATGAATCTGCAGGTAGTATGTGGTGACATATATGTACTTTGATAATTAATTTATTACCACTTTGAGTTTGACTTTGAAGCCAAGGGGTCATTTGAATTTGAAAACTGAATATACTTACTTTAGTGATAGAATATATAATAGTACAACACAGTGAAGGTCTTACAGCCCACAATGTTGTACTGACCTTTTATAACCTACTCCAAGATCAATCTAACCCTTCCCACCCACATGGCCCTCCATTTTTCCCTCCATGTGCCCATCTAAGAGTCCCTTAATCCTCCCTAATGTATCTGCTTCTACCCTGGCAGCAGTGTTCAAGCATCCACCAATCTCTGTGTAAATCCCCTAACCCTGACATTCCTCTAATCAGCTTAAAATTATGAACCCTCGTATTAGCCATTTCTGCCCTCTGAAAAGGGCACTGGCTTTCCACTCTATCTCAAGTTCAACTTCAGGTTTATTGTTATCTAACTGCATATACATACAACAAAATAAAACAACATTCCTCCGGGCCAGAGTGCACCACATAAACACATCATTCACAGCACATACAACAAACATTACCACAAATAAGATTCTATATTAAGACAAATGTAGGTCCCCTGCAAACAGAAACAGGTGAATTGATTATGGGGAGCAAGGACATGGCAGACCAATTGAATAATTACTTTGGTTCTGTCTTCACTAAGGAGGACATAAATAATCTTCCAGAAATAGTAAGGGACAGAGGGTCCAGTGAGATGGAGGAACTGAGCGAAATACATGTTAGTAGGGAAGTGGTGTTAGGTAAATTGAAGGGATTGAAGGCAGATAAATCCCCAGGGCCAGATGGTCTGCATCCCAGAGTGCTTAAGGAAGTGGCCCAAGAAATAGTGGATGCATTAGTGATAATTTTTCAAAACTCGTTAGATTCTGGACTAGTTCCTGAGGATTGGAGGGTGGCTAATGTAACCCCACTTTTTAAAAAAGGAGGGAGAGAGAAACCGGGGAATTATAGGCCGGTTAGCCTAACGTCGGTGGTGGGGAAACTGCTGGAGTCAGTTATCAAGGATGTGATAACAGCACATTTGGAAAGCGGTGAAATGATCGGACGAAGTCAGCATGGATTTGTGAAAGGAAAATCATGTCTGACGAATCTCATAGAATTTTTGAGGATGTAACTAGTAGAGTGGATAGGGGAGAACCAGTGGATGTGGTATATTTGGATTTTCAAAAGGCTTTTGACAAGGTCCCACATAGGAGATTAGTGTGCAAACTTAAAGCACACGGTATTGGGGGTAAGGTATTGGTGTGGGTGGAGAATTGGTTAGCAGACAGGAAGCAAAGAGTGGGAATAAACGGGACCTTTTCAGAATGGCAGGCGGTGACTAGTGGGGTACCGCAAGGCTCAGTGCTGGGACCCCAGTTGTTTACAATATATATTAATGACTTGGATGAGGGAATTAAATGCAGCATCTCCAAGTTTGCGGATGACACGAAGCTGGGTGGCAGTGTTAGCAGTGAGGAGGATGCTAAGAGGATGCAGGGTGACTTGGATAGGTTGGGTGAGTGGGCAAACTCATGGCAGATGCAATTTAATGTGGATAAATGTGAAGTTATCCACTTTGGTGGCAAAAATAGGAAAACAGATTATTATCTGAATGGTGGCCGATTAGGAAAAGGGGAGGTGCAACGAGACCTGGGTGTCATTATACACCAGTCATTGAAAGTGGGCATGCAGGTACAGCAGGCGGTGAAAAAGGCGAACGGTATGCTGGCATTTATAGCGAGAGGATTCGAGTACAGGAGCAGGGAGGTACTACTGCAGTTGTACAAGGCCTTGGTGAGACCACACCTGGAGTATTGTGTGCAGTTTTGGTCCCCTAATCTGAGGAAAGACATCTTTGCCATAGAGGGAGTACAAAGAAGGTTCACCAGATTGATTCCTGGGATGGCAGGTCTTTCATATGAAGAAAGACTGGATGAACTGGGCTTGTACTCGTTGGAATTTAGAAGATTGAGGGGGGATCTGATTGAAACGTATAAGATCCTAAAGGGATTGGACAGGCTAGATGCAGGAAGATTGTTCCCGATGTTGGGGAGGTCTAGAACGAGGGGTCACAGTTTGAGGATAGAGGGGAAGCCTTTTAGGACCGAGGTTAGGAAAAACTTCTTCACACAGAGAGTGGTGAATCTGTGGAATTCTCTGCCACAGCAAACTGTTGAGGCCAGTTCATTAGCTATGTTTAAAAGGAAGTTAGATATGGCCCTTGTGGCTACAGGGGTCAGGGGGTATGGAGGGAAGGCTGGGTTCTGAGTTGGATGATCAGCCATGATCATAATAAATGGCGGTGCAGGCTCGAAGGGCCGAATGGCCTACTCCTGCACCTATTTTCTATGTTTCTATGTTTCTATGTTTCTATATTCTATATTCTATATCTACCGAAAGGTTCTGGAAAAGGGCCAGAAACTTCATGAAGGATCCCACCCACCCTTCTCATGGGCTGTTTGTTCCACTCTCATCAGGGAGGAAGCTATGTAACAGCCATGCCAGAACCATCAGACACAGCAAACCATTACTTTCCCCAAGCAGTAAGACTGATCAAAACCTCCAACCACTAACCCACCCCTCCACAACCCCTAACACCACTACTTTATCTTTTCCTGTCAGTCACCTTATATACAGACACCCCTGTGGCTAGCATTACTTGATGGGCATACAATCAATGTATTCTTATGTATTTACATTTATTGTGTTTTTATTATTATAAAAACATAATTTTTTTTTCTCAGCTCCAGCTGGTAAACCTGAGGTACGGGCATAGCCAAGAACACTCATTTCTCAATTGCTGGGAACTTTTAGACTATTCTAGTGTGTGAGGCCAGTTTTCTGTTCTCGGTGTCAGGCGTGGGAGATCCTGGAGGCTCCCAGCCTCCCAGTCGGCCATATCTGCACCAGGTGTGTCGAGCTGCAGCTCCTAAGGGATCGAGTTAGGGAACTGGAGATGCAGCTGGATGACCTTCATCTGGTCAGGGAGAGTGAGGAGGTGACAGAAAGGAGTTACCGACAGGTGGTCACACTGGGGCCACGGGAGACAGACAAGTGGGTCACAGTTAGGAGAGGGAAGGGGAAGAGTCAGGTACTAGAGAGTACCCCTGTGGCTGTACCCCTTGACAATAAGTATTCCTGTTTGAATACTGTTGGGGGGGCAGCCTACCTGGGAGAAGTAACAGTGGCCATGCCTCTGGCACAGAGTCCGGCCCTGTGGCTCAGAAGGGTAGGGAAAGGAAGAGGAAGGCAGCAGTGATAGGGGACTCTATAGTTAGGGGGTCAGACAGGCGACTCTGTGGACACAGGAAAGAAACACGGATGGTTGTTTGCCTCCCAGGTGCCAGGGTCCAGGATGTTTCAGATTGTGTCCAAGATATCCTGCAGTGGGAGGGAGAACAGCCAGAGGTCGTTGTACATATTGGTGCCAATGACATAGGTAGGAAAAGGGAAGAGGTCCTGGAAAAAGACTACAGGGGGTTAGGAAGGAAGTTGAGAAGCAGGACCGGAAAGGTAGTAACCTCGGGATTACTGCCTGTGCCACGCGACAGTGAGAGTAGGAATGCGATGAGATGGAGGATAAATGCGTGGCTGAGGGATTGGAACAGGGCGCAGGGATTCAGATTTCTGGATCATTGCGACCTCTTTTGGGGCAGGTGTGACCTGTACAAAAAGGACGGGTTGCACTTGAATCCCAGGGGGACCAATATCCTGGCGGTGAGGTTTGCTAAGGCTGCTGGGGAGAGTTTAAACTAGAATTGTTGGGGGGTGGGAACCGAACTGAAGAGACTGGGGAAGAGGAGGTTGGTTCACAAATAGAGAAAGTTTTAGATGGGTCAGTAAGTTTGCTGATGACACAAAGTTTGGAGGTGTTGTGGATAGTGTGGAGGGCTGTCAGAGGTTACAGCGGGACATTGATAGGATGCAAAACCAGGCTGAGAAGTGGCAGATGGAGTTCAACCCAGATAAGTGTGAAGTGATTCATTTTGGTAGGTCAAATATGATGGCGGAATATAGTATTAATGGTAAGATTCTTGGCAGTGTGGAGGATCAGAGGGAGTGTTTAAAAGCAAGAAGATTAATGGAGCGGGTGGCGTTGTAGCGGATGATGGAGTAGTGGGAGACAGAGTAGTAAAGCTTTGGCTCGAGTGCCAGCAAAGGCTGAAGGACGAGCTTCACTCCAAGTGAGTTAAGGCTGGGTAAGTTTCTTAAATTAATCTAACTACCTTAGGAGTAGGTAATGGAGGCAGCAGTTAGGGCAGTTGAGTGCTCTGTTTGCAGTACCTGGGAAGTCAGGGTGAGCACAATTGTCCCTGATGAATACACCTGTACAAGGTGCATCCAGCTGCAGCTCCTGACAAACCAAGTTGGAGAACTGGAGCTGGAGCTGGATGAAC
This sequence comes from Mobula hypostoma, assembly GCF_963921235.1. Classification (NCBI taxonomy): domain Eukaryota; kingdom Metazoa; phylum Chordata; class Chondrichthyes; order Myliobatiformes; family Myliobatidae; genus Mobula; species Mobula hypostoma. Next base: position 103,793,648 of record NC_086102.1, read on the forward strand.
TTCGGTTCATTCGGGAGGCAGAGGCAGAAATAGACCGGAGTTACAGGGAGATAGTCACCCCTAGGAGTCAGAAGGCAGGTAGCTGTGTGTCTGTCAGGAGAGGGAAGGGGAATAGACTGAATGAGCAGAGCACCCCTGTGGTCGTTCCCATCAATAATAAGTACATCGTTTTGGATACTGTTGGTGGGGACGACCTACCAGGGACAAGTTGCAGTGGTTGTGTCTCTGGCACCGAGACAGGACCCTCAACTCAGAAGGGAAGGAGGGAAAAGAGGAGAGCAGTAGTGATAGGGGATTCGATAGTTAGGGGGACAGATAAGAGGTTCTGTGGAAGAGATCGAGAATCCCAGATGTTCTGTTGCCTCCCTGGTGCCAAGGTCCGCGATATCTCAGATCGAGTTCTCAGTATTCTCAAGAGGGAAGGTGAGCAGCCGGATGTCATGGTCCATGTAGGGACCCATGACGTGGGTAGGAAGAGTGCGGAGGTCCTGAAAGGTGAGCTTAGGGAGTTAGACGTCAAGTTAAAGCACAGGACCACCAGGATAGCAATCTCAGGATTGCTACCAGTGCCACATGCAGGCGGGTTTAGAAATAGTAAGACAGTGCAGATCAACACGTGGCTGAAGACATGGTGCAGGAGCGAGGGCTTCAGGTTTATAGATAATTGGGCAGTTTTCCAGGGAAGGTGGGACCTGTTCCGGCAGGATGGTTCACATCTGAACTGTAGGGGGACAAATATCCTTGCAGGTGGGTTTGCTAGAGAGGCTCCAGTGGATTTAAACTGGATACAAGGGGGGAGGGGAACCAGAGTGTAGGAACAGATGTAGGGGAGAAGGAAGAAAAAGAAAATAAAGTTGTTTGCACAATTAGTGATGAACAGAGAGTAAGAGGTGGAAAATTTCTTAGATACATTTATTTTAATGCTAGGAGCATTGTAAGAAAGGTGGATGAGCTTACAGCATGGACTGATACCTGGAAGTATGATGTTGTAGCTATTAGTGAAACATGGTTGCAGGACGGGTGTGATTGGCAAGTAAATATTCCTGGATTTTGTTGCTTCAGGTGTGATAGAATCAGAGGGACAAGAGGGGAAGGTGTTGCATTGCTTGTCAGAGAAAATATTGGCAGTGGTGCTCTGGCAGGATAGATTAGAGGGCTCATCTAGGGAGGCTATTTGGGTGGAATTAAGGAATGGGAAAGGTGTAGTAACACTCATAGAGGTGTATTATAGACTACTTAATGGGGAGTGAGAAGTGGAGGAGCAAATTTGTAAGGAGATAGCAGATATTTGTAGTAAGCACAAGGTTGTGATTGTGGGAGATTTTAATTTTCCACACATAGACTGGGAAGCCCATACTGTAAAAGGGCTGGATGGTTTGGAGTTTGTAAAATATGTGCAGGATAGTTTTTTGCAGCAATACATAGAGGTACCAACTAGAGAAGAGGCAATGTTGGATCTCCTGTTAGTGAATGAGATAGGTCAGGTGACAGAGGTATGTGTTGGAGAGCACTTCGGGTGCAGTGATCACAATGCCATTAGTTTCAATATAATTATGGAGAAGGATAGGTCTGTACCCAGGATTGAGATTTTTGATTGGAGAAAGGCTAACTTTGAGGAGATGCGAAAGGATTTAGAAGGAGTGGATTGGGACAAATTGTTTTATGGGAAGACTGTAATAGAGAAATGGAGGTCACTTAAAGGTGAAATTTTGAGGGTACAGAATCTTTATGTTCCTGTTAGGTTGAAAGTAAAGGTTAAAAGTTTGAGAGAACCATAGTTTTCAAGGGATATTGGAAACTTGGTTCAGAAAAAGAGAGATATCTACAATAAATATAGGCAGCCTGGAGTAAATGAGGTGCTCGAGGAATATAAAGAATGTAAAAAGAATTTTAAGAAAGAAATTAGAAAAGCTAAAAGAAAATACGAGGTTGCTTTGGCAAGTAAGGTGAAAATAAATCCAAAGGGTTTCTACAGTTATATTAATAGCAAAAGGATAGTGAGGGATAAAATTGGTCCCTTAGAGAATCAGAGTGGACGGCTATGTGTGGAACCAAAAGAGATGGGCAAGATTTTGAAGAATTTATTTTCTTCGATATTCACTAAGGAGAAGGATATTGAATTGTGTAAGGTAAGGAAAACAGGTAGGGAAGTTATGGAAACTATGATGATTAAAGAAGAGGAAGTGCTGGTGCTTTTAAGGAATATAAAAGTGGATAAGTCTCCGGGTCCTGACAGGATATTCCCTAGGACCTAGAGGGAAGTTAGTGTAGAAATAGCAGGGGCTCTGACAGAAGTATTTCAAATGTCATTAGAAAGGGAGATGGTGCTGAAGGATTGGCGTATTGCTCATGTAGTTAAAAAACATGGCGTATTACTTATTGTTTAAAAAGGATTCTAAGACCTAACAATTATCGGCCTGTGAGTTTGACGTCAGTGGTGGGTAAATTGATGGAAAGTACTCTTAGAGATAGTATATATAATTATCTGGATAGACACGGTCTGATTAGGAACAGTCAACATGGATTTGTACATGGAAGGTCATGTTTGACAAATCTTACTGAATTTTTTGAAGAGGTTGCTAGGAAAGTTGACGAGGGTAAAGCGGTGGATGTTGTCTATATGGACTTCAGTAAGGCCTTTGACAAGGTTCCACACGGAAGGTTAGTTAGGAAGGTTGAATCATTAGGCATTAATACTGAAGTGGTAAAATAGATTCAGCAGTGGCTGGATGGGAGACGCCAGAGAGTAGTGATGGATAACTGTCTGACAGATTGTAGGCCGGTGACTAGTGGTGTGCCTCAGGGACCTGTACTGGGTCCAGTGTTGTTCATTATATACTTAATGATCTGGATGATGGGGTGGTAAATTGGATTCGTGAGTATGCAGATGATACTAAGATAGGGGAGGTTGTGGATAATGAAGTAGGTTTACAAAGCTTGCAGAGAGATTTAGGCCAGTTAGAAGAGTGGGCTGAAAGATGGCAGATGGAGTTTAATGCTGATAAATGTGAAGTGCTACATTTTGGTAGGACTAATTAAAATAGGACATACATGGTAAATGGTAGGGCATTGAAGAATGCAGTAGAACAGAGGGATCTAGGAATAATGGTGCATAGTTTCCTGAAGGTGGAATCTCATGTGGATAGGGTGGTGAAGAAAGCTTTTGGTATGCTGGCCGGCCTTTATAAATCAGAGCATTGAGTATAGGAGTTGGGATGTAATGTTAAAATTGTACAAGTCATTGGTAAGGCCAAATTTGGAGTATTGTGTACAGTTCTGGTCACCGAATTATAGGAAAGATATCAACAAAATAGAGAGAGTACAGAGGAGGTTTACTGAAATGTTACCTGGGTTTCAGCACCTAAGCTACAGAGAATGGTTGAACAAGTTGGGTCTTTATCCTTTGGAGTGTAGAAGGGTGAGGGGGGACTTAATAGTGGTATTCAAAATTATGAGGGGGATAGATAGAGTTGACGTGGATAGGCTTTTTCCATTGAGAGTAGGGGAGATTCAAACAAGAGGACATGTGTTGAGAGTTAGGGGGCAAAAGTTTAGGAGTAACATGAGGGGGAACTTCTTTACTCAGAGAGCGGTAGCTGTGTGGAATGAGCTTCCAGCAGAAGTGGTAGAGGCAGGTTCGATATTGTCACTTAAAGTAAAATTGGATAGCTATATGGACAGGAAAGGAATGGAGGGTTATGGACTGAGTGCAGGTCGGTGGGACTAGGTGAGAGTAGTTTTTCGGCACGGACTAGAAGGGCCGAGATGGCCTGTTTCCATGCTGTAATTACTATATGGCTATATGGCTATATCTTGGGGTCCGAGTCCATAGGACATTCAAAGCAGCTGCACAGGTTGACTCTGTGGTTAAGAAGGCATACGGTGTACTGGCCTTCATCAATTTTGGAATTGAATTTAGGAGCCGAGAGGTAATGTTGCAGCTATGTAGGACCCTGGTCAGTCCCCACTTGGAGTACTGTGCTCAGTTCTGGTCGCCTCACTACAGGAAGGATGTGGAAGCCATAGAAAGGGTGCAGAGGAGACTTACAAGGATGTTGCCTGGATTGGGGAGCATGCCTTATGAAGACAGGTTGAGTGAACTCGGCCTTTTCTCCCTGGAGCGACGGAGGATGAGAGGTGACCTAATAGAGGTGTACAAGATGATGAAAGGCATTGATCGTGTGGATGGTCAGAAACTTTTTCCCAGGGCTGAAATGGTTGCCATAAAAGGAGACAGGCTCAAGGTGCTGGGGAGTAGGTACAGAGGAGACGTCAGGTGTAAGTTTTTTACTCAGAGAGTAATGAGTGCATGGGATGGGCTGCCTGCAATGGTGGTGGAGGTGGATACGATAGGGTCTTTTAAGAGACTTTTAGATAGGTACATGGAGATTAGTAAAATAGAGCGCTTTAGGTAAGCTTAGTAATTTCTAAAGTAGGGACATGTTCGGCACAACTCTGTGGGCCGAAGGGCCTGTATTGTGCTGTAGGTTTTCTATGTTTCTATGTTTAGTTTTGTGCTTTCTGAAGATTTACATAAATATTGATGTGTAGGCCTAATTGTAGTGCCTTTGGGATGATACCAGTTGTATACCATGACAATATTCCAAAGCCTTGTTCATATTCCAAAGTCTTTCAATTTCCTCTTTCAATTCAGCATATTTCTGGTGTTTATCACTTATTGATTTCTGTAAGTTATGTGTGTTTGGGATGGCTATGTCTATTAAATAAGTGTTTTTTGCTTGTTTATTCTGTAATATATCTGGACCGTTAATTGTATTCTTTATCTTCTTTTCTTTTTTTGTGCTGTATTGGACTACAATAACAATTACTTTGTTCTCCTTTGCATTTGTGTACAGGAAATAACATTAAATAATCTTGAATCTTGAATTGAAAATGCATGTATCACACAGAACCAATGAACAGTAAACAGCTACCAGCCTCCTGTCAGTTGTGACAAGGTGTTCATTAGTCTCACAGACTGAGGGGAGAAGCTGTTACAGTCCTAGTCCTGATGCTCCTGTGCTTCCTTCCTGATGGTAGTGGGTCAAAGAGATTGTAGGATGGGTGGTAGATATCCTTGTTATATGGTTATATCTTGGGGTCCGAGTCCATAGGACACTCAAAGCAGCTGCGCAGGTTGACTCTGTGGTTAAGAAGGTGTACGGTGTATTGGCCTTCATCAATGGTGGAATTGAATTTAGAGCCGAGAGGTAATGTACATTCACATACACTGGGACCTTCATCGACTATGCTGCTGGTAAATGTCACAAACAGGAGGGAGGGAGACCCCTGTGACTCAGCTGCTTTTACTATCCTCGTAGGATCTTGCGGTCCGATGCCTTGCAGCTTCCGTACCACACAGTGATACAGCCAGATAGGACACGCTCGATGGTGCTCCTGAGAAAGTTGTTAGAATCGGGGCAGGGAGCCCTGCCCAGCTCATTCTCCTCAGAAAGTGGAGGTGCTGCTGTGCATCTTTGACTAGTGAGGAGGTGTTGTGGATCCAGGTTGGGTTGATGCCTCTTTTTCATGCTTCATATCATCTTACACACCTCTATCAAGTCACCTCTCACCCTTCTTCACTCCAAAGAGGAAAACACTAGCTCACACAACTTTCCCTCATAAGCTACGCTTTCTAACCCAGGCACGTGAGAAGTGAAACTGAGGATGAGAAGTTTGAAACTGAGGTATTGTTAGACCAAGAGTGAAATTGGATTTTTACATCTGGGATTAATAGGCAAAAAGTGTGGTTGGTAAGTGCTGGGAAATCAGTCAATATCTATGTGAAAATATCTTTGGTTAGGCTACATCTGGTGAACTGCATTCAGTTCTAGTGACCCTTCTACAGATGCACAGTGGAGAGTGTCCTAATTGGTGAAAACACCAATACCTAGGAACAGAAAAGTCTACAGAAAGTGGTGGATACAATACAGCCCAGTCCATCACAGGTAAAGCCCTCCCCACCACTGAGTACATTTACATGGAGCATTGACACAGGAAAGCAGCATCAATCATCAAGGGCCCCCACCATCCAGGACATGTGTTGTGTATTTAATATTACAGCAATATCAGAAATGTATTGTTTTATTAAACATTCTTTGTTGTTTACATAACACATTTTGGGTTATAGATAAAGTACGTGAATTGCATATGTATATCACGCCACTTCATCATATGTACATGCTTCACTAAAAATACAAAATCAAGAAGACTCATTATTCCTGGCTTTGTGTTTTTCTTTTGATTAATTTTATGTTTTGGAGCTACAAAACATAACACCATGCTCTCTTCTCACTACTACCATCGGGCAGGATGTACAGAAGCCTTATGTCCCACCCTACCAGGTTCAGGAACAGTCACTATCCTTCAGCCATCAGGCTCCTGAACCAGCGTAGGTAACTTCACTCGCCTCAGTTTCCAACTGATTCCAGACTTATGGACTCTAGGTTCAAGGACTTGACAACTCATGTTCTCAGTATTATTTATTTTTTATTTTCACTATTTGTACAATTTGCACATTGGTTGTTTGTGAGTCTTTGTTAATAGAGTTTATCATAGATTCTATTGCATAGTATTTCTTTATCTTCCTGTAAATGGCTGCAAGAAAATTAATCTCAAGGTAACATATGGTGACAGGCAGTTACGTTTGTAATAAATTTACTTTGACTATTATTGGATGTGGAGGGTTTGGAGAGGGTGCAGAAGAAAGTTTACTAAATCATATACACAAGAAATTCTGCTATGCTGGAAATCCAAAGCAATACACACAAAATTCAGCACTAAAGAAGGGTTTTGGCCCAAAAGGTTGACTGTTCACTTCCATAGATGTTGCCTGACCAGCTGAGTTCCTCCAGCACTTTTGTGTATGTTGCTGCCTTGGCTAGGGTGCATGTGTTATTAGGAGATGTTGAACAAACTTGTTTTACATAGAACAGTACAGCACAGGAACAGGTCCAATGGCCTACTGAACCAGCTAAACTCCATCTGCCAGTCCTCTGCCCATATCTACAACTGATCTATATTGCAGTGTATTCTTTGTCAGTCTTCTACACCATCCACAACTCCACCAATCTTACAATCTTACAATCTTACAAATTTACAAACTGACCCATCTGTATTTTCATCCAGGTCATTTATGTACTTCACAAACAGCAGAGGTCCCTGCGGAACTCCACTGATTACAGACCTCCAACTTGAATAAGCCCCTTTGACCACTACCTCTGTCTTCCATGTGCAAGTCAGTTCTGAATCCACACAGTCAATTCACCACAGATCCCATGCATCTTAATCTTCTGGATTAGCCTCCCATGGTGGACCTTGGTAATGCCTTACTAAAATCCATGTAGATATTGTCCACTGTTCTACCTTCATCAATCTCTCTCATCACTGTGTCAAAAAACTCAGTCAAGGTGGTAAGACACGGCCTGCCACACACAAAGCCAAGCTGACTCTCCCGAATTAGGCCATGGGTTTCCAAATGCTCATATATCCTATCCCTAAGAATTTTCTCCAGCAATTTCCTTATATCTGACATGTGGCTCACCGGACTATAGTTTCCTGGTTTTTCCCTTGTTCCATATTAAATATAGGTACAACATTAGAACTTGCCAGTCCTCTGGGACCTCACCTGTGCCTAGGGAGGACACAAAGGCACTGGTCAAGGCCCCAGCAATCTCATCTCTTGCCTCCTTCCATAACCTGGGGTAAATCCCAACAATACTCATTAGGAGGCCCAGCACTTCCTCCTCCTTGACCTCTAAATGTCCTAATATACTTATACACTCAACTCTGATCTCCTGGCCCTCCTTGGTAAATACTGAAGCGAAGTACTCATTAAGCACCTCACTCACATTCTCCACATCCAAGTAAATGTGACCTCCTTTATTCTTGAGTGGTCCTACCCTCCCTCTCGTTATCCTCTTGCTCTTTATGTATGTATATAGAATGACTTGGGATCCACCTTAATGCTACATCCCAAGGACTTTTCATGGCCCCTCCTAATTCCCTTCTTTAGATCTTTTCTGACTTCTTTATACTCCTCATTTGCTTTGTTTCATCCTGACTTCTGAACCTTTATATATTTCTCTTTTTTCTTCTTGACTAAATTCATCAGTCCTGACGAAGGGTCTCGGCCTGAAACATCGACTGTACCTCTTCCTAGAGATGCTGCCTGGCCTGCTGCGTTCACCAGCAACTTTTATGTGTGTTGCTCACAGTTAACTCTTCTTGGTTTCTACCTAATGCCGTCATAATTGGCCCTACTCCAATTTAAAATCCTTCTGCAAAGGCCATACCTCTCCTTATCTATAGCTATTCTGAAAGTTAAGGAGTTGTGGTCACTGTTCCCTAACTGCTCACCCACTGTAAGGTCAATTACCTGGCCAAGCTCATTACCCAACACCTCTTGTTGTACTGTCTACATATGAGTTTAAGAAACTTTCTAGGATACACTTAACAAATTCTGCTTCATCTAAACTCCTTGCACTATGAAGGTCCCGGTTTATATCAGCAAAGTTGAAATCCCCCATGACAACAACCTTTTTGTTTTCACACGTTCCCTTAATCTGATTCATACCAGTTCCTCAATGTCCCGGAGGCTACTGGGGGTCTGTCATACAATCCCATCAGCATGATTGCACCCTTCCTACTCCTGAGCTCGACCCAGATGGACTCAGTGTCTGGCTGCAGCTGTGATCTTCTTATACTTTAACTGAGGCAGAGGGGAAACCTGAGAAATGTTAGCAAGATTATGAGGGCCATGATACTCAGATAGCTTTTCTCCGGGGTCCAAGTTCTGAAGTTAATGCATTTAACCTGAGAGGGGGTAAGTTCAAGGAAGACATGCGGGGCAAGTCGCTTATACACAAAGAGTAGCGGATACCTGAACTGAACTACCCGGGTTATTAGTGGAGGTAAAGAGGATAGTGGCATTAGATTGGTACATGAATTTAGAGAGGATGCATGGAAATGGACACTGTGTAGTTTTATTTGGAGCTGCAGTGCGGAACAGGCCCAGCGCGACCCACCTATTTGGCACTTCCCTAATCACAAGACAGTTTACAATGACCAATTAACCAACTAACCAGTACGTCTTTGTACTGTGGGAGGAAACCGGAGCACCCGGAGGAAACACACTTAGTTCACGGGGAGTACGTAGAAACTCCTTACAGCCAGCGCTTATGGTTGCCAACTTTCTCACTCCCAAATAAGGGACAAAAGTAGCAGTCAAATATGGAACACTTGTGTTTACCCCGAGAAAGACTACCATGACCATGAAGCCTTGCGCGGGCACCTGTGTGCGCATGCGTGACGTGTACGTGCTGATTTTTTTCTACAAATCGGTTTTGGCCTAATCTTCCTGATTCTGATACACTGTATATACATTATTTCTACTTTATATAGGCTGTGTATTTATCATATCATTCCTGCTTTTACTAAATGTTAGTGTTATTTTAGGTTTTATGTGTTATTTGGCATGATTTTGTAGGTTATTTTTTGGGTCTGAGAACACTTAAAAATTTTTCCCATATAAATTAATGGTAATTGCTTCTGCACTTTACGCCATTTTGGCGCGAAAGGTTTCATAGGAACGCTCTACCTTAGCGGGGGAAATACGGGACAAGGGCGGTTCCTTATGGGACAAACCAATTTAGCCCAATATACAGGATGTCCCGGCAAATACGGGACAGCTGGCAACCCTAGCAGCAGCAGAATTGAACTCTGAACTCCAGAACACCTCGAGCTGTAACAGTGTGGTGCCAGGCACTGTTCTATGGTGGTAGGCAGAAGGGAATAGCTTAGTTAGGCATTTAAATAATTGAATTAGTTCTCACAATGTCAGGGGCTGACAGACCTATTGCAGTGATGCTATATGATGTATTTTTTATACCTGCAATTGAAGATTGCAAAGTAGGCTAGGAGCAATCACAAATTAATTGATTTGCCTTCATGATCTTGTGCCTCTTAGTCGGTGATGATACCACAGAACTAGTTCTTCAGATGCAGGCTGCCAGCAGGGAGCTACACAGCAGAACACAGATCAGAGGCTCAGGGCGAGGAGATTGTCCGCTCTTTGATCCATGCTCCCTCTGACTGAAACGTTCCCAAATTCTCACTGGGATTGTAGGATCACAGAGCTAGGACTTGGAGTTAGGTGTCAGCAATGACTCAGTGGGTAGTGGTATTGCATTAACAAGTCAGAAGGTCACAGGTTCAGTTTACAGTGAGAAGCCTTGTAGTTAGGGAGTGCTGCAAATTTGCATATGAAATAGAACATAGAACTTACAACAGAGAATATAGAACAGAGCATTACAGAGCACTACAGGCCCTTCAGCCCACAATGTTGTACTGATCCTTTCCAGCTTAATAACGTTAGCAATAGTATTAGCATTTGCCACCCTGGGGAAATATCTCGGGCAGTCCACTCGACCTATGCCTCTTATCATCCTGTACACTTCTATCAAGCCACCTCTCATCCTCCATCACTCCAATGAGAAAAATCTTAGCCCACTCAACCTATCCTCAAAAGACACGCTCTCTAATCCAGGCAGCATCCTGGCAAATCTCCTCTGCAGCCTCTCTAAAGCTTCCATACTTTTCCATTAATGAGCCAACTGGAACTAAACGCAAAACCTCAAGTATGTGAGTAATAAGATTCATCTGGCTTTGTATATTGTGAACAAGGGGAGTCTGGCATCTCTGAGACTAAGGCTGCATCTGGGGTCCTGCATTCAGTTCTGGTCGCCTCATTACAGGCTTCGGAGAAGCTACAGAAGAGGACACCAGGGTGCTGCCTGGATGAGAGGGCATGTGCTGTAAGGAAAGGGTGGCAAACTAGCATTGTTTTCTGTGGAGTAGTGGAGTCAGAGTGGAGACATAATAAAAGTTTTTATGATTATGAGAGGCATAGACAACCAGTATCTTTATCCCAGTTTTGAACTTCCTAATACCAGAGGGCATGGGTTCAATGCAAGAGGGAGGAAGTTCAAAGGAGATGTGCAAATCAAGTTTTCTTTGCAGAGGGTGGCAGCTGTCTAGAATGTGCTGCCTGGAGAGGAGCTGGAGGCAGATATGGCAGAAATGTTCAAGAGACTCCTAGATCAGTGCATGATAAGATGCTAAGCGCCATAGATAGAGTGGACATCCAGAGAATTTTCCCTGGGCTGGCAATGACTAACACAAGAGGGCATACAGTAGATTGAAGGTGATTGGAGGAAAGTATAAGGCGGGGGGGGTGTCAAGGATGGGATCTTTACACAGACAGTGGGCTGCCCCACCAGTGGTGATGGTAGAGGCAGACGCTTCAGGGACATTAAGAAGACTGTTAGATAGCCACGTGGATGAAAGAAATATGGAGGGCTATCTGGGGGGGAAGGGTTAGATTGATCTTGGAGTAGCTTGGTCAGCATAATATTGTGGGCCAAATGGCCTCTATAGTACTGTATTGTTCTATGTTCTATGTTAAAATGTTAATACCAGAAGTCATGTGTTTATAGTGAGAGGGGGAAAATTCAAAGGAGATGTGCAAAGCAGAGAGTGATGGCTGTCTGGAATGCAGTGTCTGGGGTGGAGACAGTGGCAGATATGACAGGATGTTCTAAATAGACACATGTATGGAGAGGAATGAACAATCAACATTTTGGGCTGAGATTCTTCATTAGACCAAAGTGTCTCAATGAAGGGTTACGACTGAAATGTCGACTGTCCTTTCCTTTCCATAAATGCTGCCTGACCTGCTGAGTTCCTCCAGCATTTTGTGTGTGTTACTTCAGCAAGTTCTAACAGCTTTGTACTCCCTCCTTTCTCCAAAGAGTGTTTGTTTCAAATCAAAGATTATTTGTTTGACCCTCTCAGGCCATGTCACATGGACTAATGGTGAGCGATAAGCAGGAAGTCACAGCCTTGCACCATGATGTGTTACAAGCTGAAGGTATAATTACAGCCCAGGGCACTTCAAAGTGAGAACAGCGTACAACAGTTCACCGGCTCTGTGGCTGATAGGGAGGGGAGGGAGGGAGGGAATAGAGCAATTGGAGAGGCAAGGTTAGTGTAACACTATCACAGAGCTAACAATCAGTTCAGTTCCACCTTTGACTATAAGGAGTTCGCACCTCCTCTCTGTGACTACATAGGTTTCCTCCCAGTGCTCTGGTTTCCTCCCACAGTCCAAAGGCTTTTGGTTTAGTGGCTAATTGCTCACATGGGTGTAACTGGACAGAGTTGGTCCAGAAGGGCCTGTTACTGTGCTGCATCTCGAAAAAACAAAAAAAAATAAAAGTTACATTCAGCAAGAAATTAACTTCTCGACGGCGGACTGACATAGTACTTCAGAAACTACTCACGGTTTGACTGCAGTGTCAGAGCCAGCAGGTGCAGCAGGAACGTTAAATGGAATGCAACCTGATAAGGCATTCAGAAAGGCACGGCTACTGCAGGCAAGCACTTATAACAAGTCTGTGGTTTGTCAATGGTTCAGAAATGTGAGTGTGAGGAATCGACTGAGACGTAGAAAGAGAGGCCTGGATTTGTATCGCTTCTCCCACAAAATGTGAACATGGAACACAGACCATTACAACACAGTACAGGCCCTTTGGTCCACAGTGTTGTGGCAGACCTTTAACCTATTCTGAGATCAATCTAACCCTTCCCTCCTACAGAGCCCGTTATTTCTCTACCATCATTGCGCCTGTCGAAGAGTCTCTTTACGATCCCTAATGTATCAGCCCTGGCATTACATTCCATGTGCAAAAACCCACCTCTGAGATCTCCCTTACACTTTCCTCCAATCACCTTAAAAACATATCCTCTCGTATTAGGCACTGCCACCTGAAAATGGCTTGCTGTCCATTGTATCTAAGCCTCTCATCATCTTGTACACCTCACATCTTACTTCACTCCAAAGAGAAAAGCCCTCCTCTGCTCGACTGAAGTTCAGGAGTAACACATAAAACGCTGGAGGAGCTCAGTAGGTCAGTCAGCAGCTTTAGAGAACAATGCCCTTCATCAAAATATGGTGCTCTTAACCACAAAATGTACCTCAGCATAGCCTTGCACCTCACTGGCTGCCTGTACTGTACTTTCTGTGCAACTGTAACACTTTACCCTGCATTCTGTCACTGTTTTCCTCTGTACTCTCTCAATGCACTATGGAATGAAATCAGCAGTATGGAGGTCATGCAAGACAACGTTTTATACTCTACAATGAGGCAATATTAAAACAATTTACCGATTTAGAAAGAAAATGCTGGAGCAAACCAGTGAGTCAGGGAGCATCTGTGGAGCAAAATGGACAGCCAACATTAAGGGTCAAGACGCTTCATCAGGACTGGAACGGAAACGGCAGATAGTTGGTCTAAGAAGGTATGGGGAAGGGGTATAGCAAGAGCTGGTGGGTGATAGGTGGATCCAGTTGTGAGCTGAGAGAATGGGAATGATGTCAGAAGCTTGGAGGCGATAGGTGGATGTGACAAAGGGCTGACGAAGATGTAGCTTAATCAGAGAGGACAATTGACTGGAATAATGGGAAGGAGATGAGGAGGGGTACAGAGGGAGGAATATGTGGGTGATGGACAGATCAGGGGGTAGGGAAGGGGAAAGAGAAGGAGTAAGGAGGACAGTGGTGGGCTATCAAGGCAAATCTTTTTATCCAGGTTGGCAAAGGGAATGCAACACCATCAGCAAAACATGTTATAGGGTTAGTGCATGAGGAATATTTAATGGCTCTAGGCCTGTACTCACTGGAATTTAGAAGAATGGGGCCGATCTCGTTGAAAGCTATTGAATATCGAAAGGCCTAGACAGAGTGGGCAAGGAGAAGTTGTTTTTGATAGTGGGGGAGTCTAGGACCAGAGGGCACAGCCTCAGAATAGAAGGATGTTCCTTTAGAACAGAGATGAGGAGAAACTTATTTAGCCAGAGGGCATGAATCTGTGAAATCCTTTGCCACAGACGGCTGTGGAAAACAAGTAATTGGTTATATTTAAATTGGAGGTTGATAGGTTGTTGATTAGTAAGGATGTCAAAGGTTATGGGGAAAAGGCAGGAGGATGGGGTTGAGAGGGATAATAAAACAGCTGTGATGAAAAAACAAAGCAGACTCGATGGGCTGATTGGCCTAATTCTGCTCCTGTGTCTTATGGACTTCAAGGTGAGATTTTCAAGTCAGTCCCATACCAATTGCTTAGATGAACTTAAAGGTATGAATGACATCCAGAGTCCAGATTGCCACCACACACTCAAAGGCCAGTGAAGTGGATATGAAGACATAGGACAGCCATGGTGGTGAGGCCATCTCGGGTTGGTGCATAACTGTGCAAGCAGGAGGCACAAGGGAGGTCAGCCGGCACACTCAGAACATGAGGGAGGTCAGCCGGCACACTCAGAGCACGAGAGAGGTCAGCCAGCACGCTCAGAGCACGAGGGAGGTCAGCCTGCACGCTCAGAGCACGAGGGAGGTCAGCCGGCACGCTCAGAGCACGAAGGAGGACAGCCGGCACGCTCAGAGCACGAGGGAGGTCAACTGGCACACTCAGAGCACGAGGGAGGACAGCAGGCACACTCAGAGCACGAGGGAGGTCAGCCGGCACACTCAGAACACGAGGGAGGTCAGCCGGCACGCTCAGAGCACGAGGGAGGTCAGCCGACACGCTCAGAGCACGAGGGAGGTCAGCCGGCACGCTCAGAGCATGAGGGAGGTCAGCCGGCACGCTCAGAGCACGAGAGAGGTCAGCCAGCACGCTCAGAGCACGAAGGAGGTCAACTGGCACACTCAGAGCACGAGGGAGGTCAGCCGGCACGCTCAGAGCACGAGGGAGGTCAGCCGGCACACTCAGAACACGAGAGAGGTCAGCCGGCACACTCAGAGCACGAGAGAGGTCAGCCAGCACGCTCAGAGCACGAGGGAGGTCAGCCTGCACGCTCAGAGCATGAGGGAGGTCAGCCGGCACGCTCAGAGCACGAAGGAGGACAGCCGGCACGCTCAGAGCACAAGGGAGGTCAACTGGCACACTCAGAGCACGAGGGAGGACAGCAGGCACACTCAGAGCACGAGGGAGGTCAGCCAGCACGCTCAGAGCACAAGGGAGGTCAACTGGCACACTCAGAGCACGAGGGAGGACAGCAGGCACACTCAGAGCACGAGGGAGGTCAGCCAGCACACTCAGAACATGAGGGAGGTCAGCCGGCACGCTCAGAGCACGAGGGAGGTCAGCCGACACGCTCAGAGCACGAGGGAGGTCAGCCGGCACGCTCAGAGCACGAAGGAGGTCAACTGGCACACTCAGAGCACGAGGGAGGTCAGCCGGCACGCTCAGAATACGAGAGAGGTCAGCCAGCACGCTCAGAGCACGAGGGAGGTCAGCCAGCACGCTCAGAGCACGAGGGAGGTCAGCCTGCACGCTCAGAGCACGAGGGAGGTCAGCCAGCACGCTCAGAGCACGAGGGAGGTCAGCCGGCACGCTCAGAGCACGAGGGAGGTCAGCCGACACGCTCAGAGCACGAGGGAGGTCAGCCGGCACACTCAGAACACGAGGGAGGTCAGCCGGCACACTCAGAACACGAGGGAGGTCAGCCGGCACACTCAGAGCACGAGGGAGGTCAGCCGGCACGCTCAGAGCACAAGGGAGGACAGCAGGCACACTCAGAGCACGAGGGAGGTCAGCCAGCACGCTCAGAGCACAAGGGAGGTCAACTGGCACACTCAGAGCACGAGGGAGGACAGCAGGCACACTCAGAGCACGAGGGAGGTCAGCCGGCACACTCAGAACACGAGGGAGGTCAGCCGGCACGCTCAGAGCACGAGGGAGGTCAGCCGACACGCTCAGAGCACGAGGGAGGTCAGCCGGCACGCTCAGAGCACGAAGGAGGTCAACTGGCACACTCAGAGCATGAGGGAGGTCAGCCGGCACGCTCAGAGAATACGAGAGAGGTCAGCCAGCACGCTCAGAGCACGAGGGAGGTCAGCCAGCACGCTCAGAGCACGAGGGAGGTCAGCCTGCACGCTCAGAGCACGAGGGAGGTCAGCCAGCACGCTCAGAGCACGAGGGAGGTCAGCCGGCACGCTCAGAGCACGAGGGAGGTCAGCCGACACGCTCAGAGCACGAGGGAGGTCAGCCGGCACACTCAGAACACGAGGGAGGTCAGCCGGCACACTCAGAACACGAGGGAGGTCAGCCGGCACACTCAGAACACGAGGGAGGACAGCCGGCACACTCAGAGCACGAGGGAGGTCAGCTGGCACACTCAGAGCATGAGGGAGGACACTCAGAGCACGAGGGAAGTCAGCCGGCACACTCAGAACACGAGGGAGGTCAGCCGGCACACTCAGAGAATGAGAGAGGTCAGCCGGCACGCTCAGAGCACGAGGGAGGTCAACTGGCACACTCAGAGCATCAGGGAGGACAGCCGGAGCACTCAGAGCACAAGGGAGGTCAGCCAGCACGCTCAGAACACGAGGGAGGTCAGCCAGCACACTCAGAGCACGAGGGAGGTCAGCCGGCATGCTCAGAGCACGAGGGAGGTCAACCGGCACGCTCAGAGCACGAGGGAGGTCAACTGGCACACTCAGAGCACGAGGGAGGTCAGCTGGCACACTCAGAGCGCGAAGGAGGTCAACTGGCACACTCAGAGCACGAGGGAGGTCAACTGGCACACTCAGACCATCAGGGAGGACAGCTGGCGCACTCAGAGCACAAGGGAGGTCAGCCAGCACGCTCAGAACACAAGGGAGGTCAGCCAGCACGTTCAGAACATGAGGGAGGTCAGCCGGCACACTCAGAGCACGAGAGAGGTCAGCCAGCACGCTCAGAGCACGAGGGAGGTCAGCCTGCACACTCAGAGCACGAGGGAGGTCAGCTGGCACACTCAGAGCATGAGGGAGGTCAGCCGGCACGTTCAGAGCACGAGGGAGGTCAGCCGGCACGTTCAGAGCACGAGGGAGGTCAGCCGGCACGTTCAGAACACGAGGGAGGTCAGCCAGCACACTCAGAGCACGAGAGAGGTCAGCTGGCACACTCAGAGCATGAGGGAGGTCAGCCGGCACGTTCAGAGCACGAGGGAGGTCAGCCGGCACGTTCAGAACACGAGGGAGGTCAGCCGGCACACTCAGAGCACGAGGGAGGTCAGCTGGCACACTCAGAGCATGAGGGAGGTCAGCCAGCACGCTCAGAACATGAGGGAGGACAGCCAGCGCGCTCAGAGTTCAAGCCACAGGGTCCCATCATTAAACAGTGCGGAGGTCTACACTGAAGGTCAATCGGAGATCCAGAAGCCCCTCCTGTCCCACCTGGAAAATGGTGCCTCACACACCAGGATGCTGTTTATTGTCATCAGCTCGGGATTTAATCCCCCACTGCTCAGAAGCCGGTGGGTAAACTGCCCTCGTTCGGTCTCAACTCCCCTCTCTTTAATTGGATCTTGGACTTCTTGACAGAGTGACCACAGTCAGTCTGTGCTGGCAGTCTGGGTAGAAGCAAGAGTGGAAGCTGATTGTTTAGCTGCTTCTTACGTTTAGTGTTATTCTGCCGAGCGTCGTCAGTACGCTATGTTGCTGCTGGAATGTGTGGCCCAGCATCACAAGTCAAAGGGCCGGTACTGTGTTGTGGTGTTGTATGTTTTATAGATTCTGTGTAAGCTCTGAATCATATCAAAGGTCCACTGATACTCAGTCTGTCATAACCATTGGAGGTTGTTTATGTTAAGTGTGGGTCATGTCACAAAATCTGGTTTGCAGCCTATTATAAAACTTTCTAAAATACATGAACATGAGTCACCTGAAGCAATTCTCGCCATTGTCACCTTGAAAGCATTCCAGAAATAAATTCAGTGCGGGTATAAATCATTGGTAATAGGCAGTTCTTCTTATCGTTGTGTACATTATCATCTGCAAAATTCCCCAGAAGTAGGAAAAGGCTTTGGAACATGGATCTGGCCTAGAAATGTAGATCGACATGTATCTCATTACTTCAAGGTCACAGCAAAGGTTGGGGAAAGAGAACATTGTAATTCTCTTTCCTATAAGTAACTCATTTCAACAATTATAAATGGATGGAAAAAGATTAATTCCTATCTGCACAATGCCTATTTCTATACTAAACCATAGTCAGAATATTTTCTGTGCTAAACTGTTTAAATACAAAGAAAATCAATGGATATTGGCTTAATGCAAAAAAATGGTGGTGATGAAAATGAATGTTTATGATCTTAAAAATTGCCAGAACAGGCTAGATGGCTGAACTGCCTACTCCTTTTCTTCTTTTCTTATGCTCTCATGTACCATGAGCTCTCTGTTGAAGATGAGGCTGGTGAATCCAGTCTGATAGTGCGTGCAGAGCAAAAATGTTTGGCATTTTCAATCCCATACTATTAGTACTTTTGCACACACCTTTATAGAGACAAAGATTACTTTCGTTAATTACATATATATTGAAACATCAAAACACAGTAAAATGCATTGCTTCCGTCAACAACCAGGACAGTCCAAGGATGTTTTTGGGGCCACACTGCTAGTGCGAACATAGCATGCACACAACTTACTAACCCCTATGTCATTTGGAATGTGGGAGGAAATCAGAGCACACAGAGGAAATCCACAGGGAACACACACAAACTACTTACAGACAGTGGTGGGAGTTGAGTCCAAGTTGCCAGCACTAAAGCATTACCCTCGCCACTACACTCCCGTGCCACCCCTTTAAATATCAGTTCCAACATCTTCAAGAGTTTTTGTGGCACGCAAACGCAGACGCACAGATGCACACGTAGGCACACGCAGACGCACAAGCACAGACTCGCACACACGCAGGCACATGCCAAAAAAAAAAGAGTTTTTGTGAATTCTCATTCCTCACAACACATATGAAATGACCTCCCAACACTGAATCTAAAAGATCTGGAAGCTAACCCTTTAAATCAGCATCTTTAAACTGACCACACGTTCACCAAATATTTCCTGTGGGGTTAGGAGGCAGACTTTACCAATGTTCTTGCCAAGCTTGTAACTGAACAATTTCTGAAGGTTCTGGGTGAAAATATTCAATCACATTTGATCTATTGTTTTAGATTCCAGCATCTGCAATCTCTTTGTCTCCTGTGTATCCATGTTAGATATCTTGCCCTCTGGCAGTAAACTCAGCCACACCTCATTCCTCCCTAACCCCACAGCCAGCAACAATATCACCTTCCTACTCTTACAGATTGCTCTGTTCATCTGTCCATCCCCTCTTCAGAACTTCAATGCAATCAATTGGGAGGATATCCACCCATTCCATGTGTAGGCCAAGTGACTGAGTTCACTTGCACTACTCTGGAAAAGTGTGAAGTATTTCACCTCCGAAGTTCAATTCTGCTCCTATGTCTTGTGGTCTGAAGTTCAAAACTTGAAAGCAGAATACAGAGTCAGTGGCAGGATTCTTTGCAGTGTGGAGGAACAGAGGGATCTTGAGGTTCTCATCCATAGATCCCTCTAAGTTGATTGGATGTTTAAGAAGGCATATAGTGTGTTGGCGTTTCCTAGTCGGTGGATTGAGGTAATGCTGCACCTCTATAAAATTCTAGTTAGACCACACTTGGATTATTTTGTTCAGTTCTGGTCTTTTCATTATGGGAAGGATGTGAAAGCTTTAGTGAGCATGTGGAGGAGTTTCATCAGGACACTGCCAGGATTAGAGAGCGTGTTTTATGAAGAAAGGTTGAGTGAGCAGGGCTTTTCTCTTTGGAGAGAAGGATGATGAAAGGTGACTTGATACAGGTGTACAAAATAATAAAAGACATAGTTAGAATGAATAGCCAGAGAATTTTTACAGGGCAGAAATGAGGGTGCATAATTTTAAGGTAATTGGAGGAAAGTATAAGGAACAGACAAGTTAGAAAAACGTTTAATTGGAGTAACGGGAATTATGAGGCTATCAGGCAGGAAATTGGAAACTTAAATTGTGAACAGATGTTCTCAGGGAAAAGTACGGAAGAAATGTGGCAAATGTTCAGGGGATATTTGTGTGGAGTTCTGCATAGGTACGTACCAAGGAGACAGGGAAATTATGATAGGGTACAGGAACCGTGGTGTACAAAGGCTGTAATAAATCTAGTCAAGAAGAAAATAAAAGCTTACAAAAGGTTCAGAGAGCTAGGTAAAGTTAGAGATCTAGACGATTATAAGGCTAACAGGAAGGAGCTTAAGAAGGAAATTAGGAGAGCCAGAAGGGGCCATGAGAAGGCCTTGGTGGGCAGAATTAAGGAAAACCCCAAGGTATTGTACAAGTATGTGAAGAGCAAGAGGATAAGACGTGAAAGAATAGGACCTATCAAGTGTGACAGTGGGAAAGCGTGTATGGAATTGGAGGAAGTAGCAGAGGTACTTAACGAACACTTTAATTCAGTATTTACTATGGAAAAGGATCTTGGTGATTGTAGTGATGATTTGCAGCAGACTGAAAAGCTTGAGCATGTAGATATTAAGAAAGAGGATGTGCTGGAGTTTTTGGAAACCATCAAGTTGGATAAGTTGCCGGGAACAGATGAGATGTACCCCAGGCTACTGTGGGAGGCGAGGGAGGAAATCGCTGAGCCTCTGGCGATGATCTTTGCATCATCAATGGGGACGGGAGAGATTCTGGAGGATTGGAGGGTTGTGGATATTGTTCCTTTATTCAAGAAAGGGAGTAGAGATAGCCCAGGAAATTATAGACCAGTGAGTCTTACTTCAGTGGTTGATAAGTTGATGGAGAAGATCCTGAGAGGCACGATTTATGAACATTTGGAGAGGTATAATATGATTAGGAGTAGTCAGCATGGCTTTGTCAAGGGCAGGTCATGCCTTACAAGCCTGATTGAATTTTTTGAGGATGTGACTAAACACATTGATGAAGGAAGAGCAGTAGATGTAATTTATATGGATTTCAGTAAGGCATTTGATAAGGTACCCCATGCAAGGCTTATTGAGAAAGTAAGGAGGCATGGAATCCAAGGGGACATTGCTTTGTGGATCCGGAACTGGCTTGTCCACAGAAGGCAAAGAGTGGTTGTAGATGGGCCATTTTCTGCGTGGAGGCCTGTGACCAGTGCTGTGCATCAGGGATCTGTTCTGGGACCCTTACTCTTCCTTATCTTTATAAATGACCTGGATGAGGAAGTGGAGGGATGGGTTAGTAAATTTGCTGATGACACAAAGGTTGGAGGTGTTGTGGATAGTGTGGAGGGCTGTCAGAGGTTACAGCGGGACATTGATAGGATGCAAAACTGGGTTGAGAAGTGTCAGATGGAGTTCAACCCAGGTAAGTGTGAAGTGGTTCATTTTGGTAGGTCAAATATGATGGCAGAATATAGTATTAATGGTAAGAGTCTTGGCAGTGTGGAGGATCAGAGGGATCTTGGGGTCCGGGTCCATAGGACACTCAAAGCAGTGCAGATTGACTCTGTGGTTAAGAAGGCATACGGTGTATTGGCCTTCATCAATTTTGGAATTGAATTTAGGAGCCGAGAGGTAATGTTGCAGCTATATAGGACCCTGGTCAGACCCCACTCGGAGTACTGTGCTCAGTTCTGGTTGCCTCACTACAGGAAGGATGTGGAAGCCATAGCAAGGGTGCAGAGGAGACTTACAAGGATGTTGCCTGGATTGGTGAGCATGCCTTATGAAAACAGGTTGAGTGAACTCAGCCTTTTCTCCTTGGAGCGACAGAGGATGAGAGGTGACCTGATAGAGGTGTATAAGATGATGAGAGGCATTGATCATGTGGATAGTCAGAGGTTTTTTCCCAGGGCTGAAATGGTTGCCACAAGAGGACACAGGTTTAAGGTGCTGGGGAGTAGGTACCGAGGAGATGTCAGGGGTAAGGTATG
Source organism: Mobula hypostoma (assembly GCF_963921235.1). Lineage (NCBI taxonomy): Eukaryota > Metazoa > Chordata > Chondrichthyes > Myliobatiformes > Myliobatidae > Mobula > Mobula hypostoma. The sequence continues at coordinate 103,815,482 of NC_086102.1, forward strand.
TACTCAGAGAGTGGTGAGTGCGTGGAATGGGCTGTCGGCGACGGTGGTGGAGGCAGATACGATAGGGTCTTTTAAGAGGCTTTTGGATAGGTACATGGAGCTTAGAAAAATTGAGGGCTATGAGTAAGTCTAGTAATTTCTAAGGTATGGACATGTTTGGCCCAACTTTATGGGCGAAGGGCCTGTATTGTGCAGAAGGTTTTCTTTGTTTCCAATGTTTTCTATGAGATATCAAAGGTAGCTTTGTACCCAGAGTGGTGGGTGGGTGGAAGACACTGCCTGGGTGGTGGTAGAGGCAGATACATTAGAGACATTTAAAAGACTCTTAGATAGGCATATGGATGATAGAAAAAGCGGGGTCTGTGTAGGAGGGAAGGTTAGATTGATCTTAGAGTAGATTAAAGGGTCAGTACAATATATGGGCCAAAGAAGCTATCCAGTGTTGTAATTTTCAATGTTCTATGAGACAAATTGTGACCCTGCCTGGTGAACCTGTTTACTTCAGTGTTGTGCAGCTTTAGTGTTGAGAAATTTTCCTGGACCTGTGTCTGTGTTCCTTCCTTTCCTTACAAGACATTCTCTTGATTCCAGAAACACAATAGGCCCTCAGGCACGGCACTGGGGACAGGTTGAGCGCAGCAGAAGAACACTCTCGGCAGCAGTGAGGTTGGCAGGCAATGAACCTGTAGAAGTGACAGCAAGCTCGAGTACAGAGAACATCTGTGTGCATTTGTTCTTCCACCTGTGTATGTGTGAGTACACTTATTTTAGTTTGTGTTGGAATGTGCATGTGTGTAGATGTATCTGTGTCTTTATGCATGCATTTATGCGTGCATTTGCATGTGTGTGTGCTCTAACTGTGTCTATATGTGTGTGCGTGTACCTGTTTGTGTGTGTGCGCGTATTTGTGATGTGTATGTGTGTGCATGAGTGTGTGCACATGCGTGCAAGTTTGCCTGTATGTCTGTGTGTGTGTGTGTGTGTGTGTGTGTGTCTGTGTCTGTGTCTGTGTGTTGTTTTACAGCCCTGAGAAGCAGCCCATGAGTTAGGGATGGGAAGGAAGGGCAGAGCATTTTTCTGCTTCCCGTCTGTTTGAAGTTCCTAATAGTTTGCACACTCAACATCTGTTACCGAGCAGCAGACACCAACTAATTAGTGCTTTTAACAGGGCCGGGCAGCGTGAGAACCAAAGGGTGGGATCGAGGTCGATGGCAGAAAACTTACAAAAAAATAAAATAGAGGAGAAATTCCGTAGGGGAGGAAGCAGCTGACAGGCCTGAGCAGACACAGACTTATCTCAGCTGAGACACTCACTGACTGAGGTTGGGACAAGCTGATCTGGATGGAGATTCCACACTCACTCATTCCAAATGCTGATCAAATCCATGGGTGACAAATTCGAATCCAGTGTTATAGGGCAAACGCTGCACTTTTTTTGTCATTATTATAAAAATGTCCTCACACTAAGTTCAACAAAAACAGTCACAAGCTGGAGGACCTCGGTGGGTCAAGTTGCTTCAGTGGAGGAAGGGAAGTGTCAATGTTTCAGTTTTCCTCTCCCCCCCCCCACTCCCCACAGATGTTGTTCAACCCACCGAGTTCTTCCAGCAGATTGTTTGTTGCTCCAGGTGCCAGCATCCACAGTCCCTCGTCTCTTCAGAAACAATTGCAATTGCTTTTTATTAGTTATGATGAAGATTGTCACATGTACATGGAAACATATGGCAAAATGCGTCACTTGCATCAAGAATGTTCTGGGACAGTCTGCAAGTGATGTCAAGCTTCTGCTGCCAACGTAGCACACCCACAACTCACTGACCCTAACCCATAAGTCTTTGGAATGTGGGAGGAAACCAGAGCACCTGGATGCGGGAGACGGTACAAACTCCTTACGGATAGTGGCAGGAATTGTACCCTGATTTTAGCACTGCCACTGTAAAGTGTAACGGTACCGTGCCATCTTGATATGGGTGAGCTTCATGCAATATGCGATATGCAACCTTTGCTTTTATAAAGTTTGCATATTGGTGTCAAGTTACCTTGAATGCAAACTGATGTTTTGAATGATGTTGAGTCTTGCTCAGACTGGATCTGATGTGTTCAATTCTGGAGACTAGATCTGGTGTACAAAATATTTCATTGGATGGGATGGAGCAGTCACTGGCACTTAAGAACCTTAACTGTGAGCCCTGTTTAAGCTTGAGTTCCACTCTGAACATTGCCTGGTGTATAAGGGGTGCAACATGTTGAAATTGCTTAATGTGGTAGATATAGAGAAGGTGTTCCCTCCACTTGGGCATCAAAAAACATTGTGTTAACATCTTAAAATTAGAGACAGGCTACTCTGAAGTAAAATCAGGAAGAAATTCTTTTCTACTCAAAGTTTAGAGGAGAACTTCCTCAAAATGTCCAAGCATTAGAGTATAATTGGGGCTTTCACACTGAGATCGATTGTTTTTTTTGTTTGATGAAGGTATCAAGGGATACGAAGCAAAGGAAGATAAGTGGAGTTAAGATTGAAATCAGATGGAGTGTAATTGAAGGAGAGAGCAGCTCGAGGGCCTAAACAGCCCATATGAACAGTTCCTGTGATGTCTCTGTTCTTAGAGCAGGGCAGAAAACCACAAACACACAGCTCAATCATTTCTAGCAGAACACACCAAATGCTGGAGGAACTCAACCGTTTAGGCAGCATCTATGGAAAGCAATAAACAGTAGATATTTAAGGCTGAGACCCTTCATCAGGACTCTTGGCCCGAAACATCAGCCCTATCCTGCTGAGTTACTCCAGAATTCGGTGTGTGTTGCTCTACATTTCCAGCATCTGCAGAATCTCTTGTGTTTACGTCAAGCATTTGTGTTGTGGTTCTGTTCAAGTAGTTTCTTAGCCTTTGGACTGATGGTTTGCGGTTTGTTGCAGTATGTTTCTTTTATTTTTTCCATCGGAAAGGAATTTGTGAAGGAGTTACATGTAAATGTGCGTTAAATTAAAAAATATTTTTACAGATACGGGAAATTGTGCAGTTTTCCTGTTTTCTGCACTAATTGGGACAACAAGTATTTCACCATATGTCACACTGGCATTCAAGGGTTGTCATGATGACACTGCCGTTTTGAGTAACTCTAGCAGGGAAAAGATCCATTTAAAGATAAAGACTGCAATTTTCTTTATTTGTCATATGTACATCAGAACATACAGTGAAGTGAATCATCTGAGTCAACAACGGACACAGAGCGCTGTGGGCAGCCCACAAGTTTCCAGTGCCATGCTTCCAGTGCCAACAACTTACTAACTCTAATGTGTATGTCGTTCGAATATGGGATGAAACCAGAACACCTGGAGGAAACCAAAGCAGTTATAGGGAGAGCTTACAGACGCCTTACAGACAGCTGAGGGAATTGAACCACAGAAGAGTGTTACACTAACCACTAAGCTACTGTGCCATGCAGTCAAAAAGCCTGGTAGTGAAGGTGTTAAGGTTCCTTCTTGCTTCTGGTGGATCAGGCAGTGGAGAGACAGACACACAGTCAGCCAGTAAGGTCCTGGCCTAAACTAGAACCTGACAGAATCAGAAGAAAGCCTGAGAAATCGTCAACTTGTCCAGTCAGTAATGCAGCTTGGTACAGAATGAGAGTCTTACTGTAAAGTGGTGTAACACTGATGCATTCCAGTGGCTACATTTCATTGGAAGTTTGTGGAAATCTGAGATGTCACTAAAGACTGGGGCAAATTTCTACAGATGGAGAGCATTCTCGCTGGTTGCATCATTGTCTGGATGGAGGCGACGATGAACAGAATTGGAAAATCCTGCGGGGGTGGGGGTGTAAAACTCAGCCAACTCCTTCATGGGCTCCAACTCCCACCATCAAGGACAGCTTCAATAGGTGGTGTCTTAAAGAAGGTGGCATCCAACATCCAGGACATGCCTTCTTCTCATTGCCACCATCGGGGAGGAAAAGACACACACTCAAAAGTTTTAGGAGCAGCTTCTTAGACTATAAGACATAGGTGCAGAATTAGGCCATTCAGCTCATTGAGTCTTCTCCATGGCTGATCCACTTTCCCTCTAAACCCCATTCTCCTGCCTTCTCCATGTAACCTTTCATGCCCTGACTTACCAAGAATCTATCAAGCTCTGCCTTAAATACACCCAGTGACCTGGCCTCTACAGCTGCCCGTGGTATTGAAATCCACAGATTCACTTCGCTCTGGCTAAAGAAATTTCTTCTCATCTTTGTTCTAAATGGGCATCCCTGGCTTCTGAGATTGTGCCCTCTGGACCTAGATTCCCCAGTATAGGAAGCATCCACTTCACATCCAGCGAAACTAGCCCTTTCAACATTCTATAGGTTTCAATGAGATCCCCCTCATTCTTCTGAATTCCAGCGAGTACAGGCGCACACACTTCAAAAGCTCCTCATCTGATATTCCTTTCATTCCCAGAATAGTTTTTGTGAACCTCCTTTGAACGCTCTCCAATGTCTGAAAAGGGGCCCAAAACTAATCACATACTCCACTGTTGAGGCCCCGCGAGTGCTTTATAAAGCCTCAACATTACATCCTTTTGTTTATATTCTAACGCTCTCGAAAATAATGCTAACATTGCACTTGCCTCCATCACCACCCGCCCGTTAACCTGCAAGTTATCCTTCAGAGAATCCTGCAGGGTAACTCTCAAGTCCCTTTGTACCTTGGATTTTTAAATTTTCTGGCCATTTAGAAAATAGTCTATGCTTTTGTTCCTTCTCCTAACACTGTATTCTATCTGCCAAATTCTCTTAATCTGTCTAAGTCCTTCTGCAGCCTCTCTACTTCCTCGAAACTACCTTCCCCTTCACCTATCTTCATATCATCCTCAAATTTGGCTATAAAGCCATCAATTCCATATGCAAATCCTTAACAGATTACGTAAAAAGAAGCAGTCCCAACGTAGACCCCTGTGGAACAGCACTGGTCACAAGAACCCAATCAGAAATCATTCCAGTTATGCTCACCTTTTGCCTCCTGCCAATCAGCCAATGCTCTTTCTTTGCTACTATCTTTCCTGTAGAACCATGGGTTCTTCACTTGTTAAGCATCCTCATGTGCAGCTCCTTGTCAAAGGCCTTCTGAAAATCCAAGTACACAACACCCACCCTTTCTCCTTTGTCTATCCTGCTTGTTATTTCTGCAAAGAATTCCAACAGATCTTTTCAGGCAAGATCTTCCCTTGAGAAAACCATGCTTCCTACAGCCTATTTTACTATGTGTCCCCAGGTACCCCAAAAACCCTTTTCAACAATCTATTCCAACATCTTCCCAACTACTGAGGTCGGACTAACTGGTCTATAATTAATTTCCTTTCCTCTGCCTCCTTTCCTTCTTTAAGACTGGAGTGATATTTGCAATTTTCCAGTCCTCCAGAACCATTCCAGAATCCAAAGATTCTTAAAAGATCATTACTAAGGCCTGGACAATCTCTTCAGCCACCTCTTTCGGAGCCCTGTGGTGTAGTCCATCTGGTCCTGGTGACTTATTTACCTTCAGACCTTTCACCTTCCCAACCACCTTCTCCATAGTCATAACAACTGCACTCACTTCCGCCCCCTGACACTCTAGAAGATACTGCCTACTGTGAGTATCCACAGTGAAGACTTGAGGAAAAATACTTATTCAGTTCAGCCGCCGTTTCCTTGTCCCCCATTACTACCTATCCAGTGTCATTTCTGGCTTTCTGATATTTACTCTTGCCTCTCTTTTACTCTTTACATATGTGAAAAAACTTTTGGTATTCTCTTTGATATTACTGGCTAGCTTACCTTAATATTCCATCTTTTTCTTATGGCTTTTTAAAGTTATCTTCTGTTGTTTTTTTTAAAGCTTCCCAATCCTCTAAGTTCTCACTAATTTTTGCTCTATTATATGCCCTCTCTTTTGTTTTTATGTTGGCTTTAATTTCCCTTGTCAGCCTTTAGAATAATTCTTCTTCTTTGGGATATATCTATACTGGGTCTTCTGAAATACTCCCAAAACTCCAGCCATTGCTGCTCTACTGTCATCCCTGCTAGTGTCCACTTCCAGTTAACTCTGGCCAGCTCCTCTCTCACGCCTCTGTAATCCCCCTTACTCCACTGTAATACTGATACATTGGACTTTACCTCCTCCCTCTCAAATTGCAGGGTGAACTCTATCACATTATGATCACTGCCTCCAAAGGGCTCCTTTTCCTTTCGCTCCCTGATCAAATCCAGTTCACCACACAACACACAACCCAGAATAGCTGATCCCCTAGTGGGCTTAACCACAAACTGCTCTAAAAAGCCATCTTGTAGGCATTCCTCTTGGGATCCAGATTCAGCACCAACCTGATTTTCCCAATCTACCTGCATACTGAAATCCTTCAGACTATTGTAACATTGCTCTTTTGATATGCATTTTCTATCTCCCGTTGTAACTTGTAGCCCTCATACTGGATACTGTTTGGAAGCCTGTATATAACACACATCAGAGTCTTTATACTCTCGCAATTTCTTAACTCTACCTACAATGATTCTACATCTTCTGATCCTATACCACTTCTTTTTAAGGATTTGGTTTTATTTTTCACTGCTTTTGCCTGTATACTGACTGCCCCCTGCTTAGGCCTATCACTTTGTTTTTAATCCCCCTGCTAAATTAGTTGAAACTCTCCCAATAGTTAGAGCAAACCAGCCACAAGGATATCGGTCCCCTCGGGTTCAGGTGTAACCCATTCCTTTTGTACAAGTCATTCCTTCCCCAGAAGAGATCCCAATGATCCAGAAATCTGAACCCCTGCCCTCTGTTCCAGTGCCTCAGCCACATATTCATCTGCCAGATCTTCCTACTATTACCTTCACTGGCATGTAGCACAGGACGCAGTCCAGAGATTACTACCCTGGAGGTCGTGCTTTTCAGCTTTCTTTCTAGCTCCCTAAACTCTCTCTTCAGGACCGCCTCCCTTTTCCTACCTATGTCATTGGTTGCAATATATACCAAGACTTCTGGCTGTTCACCCTTCCCCTTTAGAATGCTGTGGATCTGAGCCAAGGCATCCCTGACAGTAGCTTCTGGGAGGCAAAATGCCATCTGGGTGTCTCTATCTTGTCCACAAAATTTAATGTCTACTACCCCTAATTATGGAATCCCCTATCATTAATACAGTCCTCCTTCCCCACTTCCCTTCTGAGCCTTAGGTCCAGAATCAGTGTCAAAGACTCTGTGACTGTGCCTTCCCCCTGACAGGTCCCCCTACAGTATCCAAAATTATATATTATTGAGTGGAACAGCCAAAGGAGTACTCTGCACTGGCTGTCCATTTCCCTTCCTCTCCTGATGGTTAGCCACTTTCTTGGCTCCTTCACCGTAGGGGTGACTACTTCCCTGTAGCTCCTGTCTATCATCTCAGTTTTCCGCTCGAGCCAAAGGTCACTGAGCTGCAGCTCCAGTTCCTGAATATGTTCTTTGAGGAGCTACATCATGGTGCACCTGGTGCAGATGTGGTTATCTGGGAGGCTGGAGGTTTCCCAGAGTTCCCACCTCACACATAGAACACAGCACAGACCCTGGAGCCATCCTCACTTCTCTATGCACTAACAGTCAAAGAATGATGAAAAAGAAACTTACCTAATACGTACCTTGCCCAAGTCTCTTCTCACCGAAGCCTGATGAGCCAAAGCCTCTCCACTCTCACCATGACCACTCCACTTGTCCCTGCCTTATTTTGATTTGCCCTTGGTAATGAATTGTTATTTCATTGGGCTGCCAGAAAACACCAAAAGCCCATGAGCGCTCGTTATTTAAATCTCACTCACAGACCTATGAGTTGGCTCCTCTATCTCTCTCCCAATTCGATTGGGCTGCTGAGAAACTGCCGAAAGATTTCTGAATGGTCCATTAACCCATACTCCAAATGTGGTCTGACCACTGCCTTCTAAAGCCTCAGCATTACATCCTTGCTTTCATATTCTAGTCTGCTCAAAATGAATGCTGACATTGCATTTGACTTCTTTGCTATTGACTCAACCTGCAAGTTAATCTTTAGGGAATCCAGCACAAGGATTTCCAAGCTCCTTTGCAATGCCAGTTTCCGAATTTGTTGCCCATTGTTCCCACCTTTATACCTTCTGCCAAAATGCATGACCATACACTTCCCCATCTGTATGGATGACATGTGTGTACAATGATCTGTCTGGAAGAGAGACAAAATAAAGCTTTTCACTGTATCCCAGTACATGTGACAACAGTAATGTACCGTCCTCAGGTTCCAGTTGATAGTTTGCCCTCTTCATTCTCTCTGGTGAGTGAGAGAGAAGAGAGAGAGAGAGCGAGAGAGATAGAGAGGGAAGAGAGAGAGAGAGGGAGGGAGGGGAGCGAGAGAGAGAGAGACTGTATACAAATGCAGTTCCTTACCTGCCTTCCCACCCTGTTGTTGTGCAGCCGCATCCTGGAATGGATGTCCTTATATGTTTCACGGGAATCCAAAAAGTCCCTTGAGAATTTTTCCCCATACTCCACATCAGGGCTGCAGCCTCCCCACTCCCAGGAATCTTGAGGCCCCGGCAGTTCCCCTGGCAACGGCTCCAGCACCCCGTGCACCATGCCCTTGCCCCGGTTCAGGGCCTCCAGCTGCAGGCGGTTGAGCTTGAGCCTGAACGCCTCCTCGTCCCCCCGGCGCTGGTCATCGCAGCTACAGGCCTTCAGCTTGCCCAGGCTGCAGGCGTTCGAGACGGCGTGAACCACTCCTGCCGCTGCAATGGCGTATGCGTAAGCACTCTCCTTGAAACCTGTACAAAGACAAACAGAGGTTTGCACGCAATTAGAGGTGTGTACGTAAAGGGGATAGGAACAAAATAACAGAGAGTTAGGGTGGTAAAGAGAGCGGTTAGCACATTGGCCTTCATAAATCAAAGTATTATTAGAGGTGGGATGTTACGTTCAAGTTGTATAGGATGTTGGAGAGACCTACCTTGTAGTATTATGCGCAGTTCTGATACAAGAAAATAAGATTGTAAGAGTATAAAGAAATTTTACAAGGATGTTGCCGGGATTTGTGGACCTGAGTTCTAGGGTAAGATTAGAATCATAGGACCATTGAATACTACAGCACCTAAACAAGACCTCCAATTCATGTAGTCTGTGCTGAAGCATTAATCTGCCTATTCCCATTGACCTGACCCTGAACCATAGCCTTTCAAACCCTCTCATCCATGTACCTATCCAAATTTCACTTAAATGTTCAAATCGACCCTACATTCACCACTTGCGATGGTAGCTCATTCCATACTCTTACCACCCTCTGAGTGAAAAAGGTCCCCTTCATGTTCCTCTTTTACCCTTTTCACCATTAACCCATGACCTCTAGTCTCATCCAACCTTAGTGGAAAAAGCCAGCTTGCACTCACCCAATCTATACCCCTCATAATTCTGTATTCTTCTATCAAATCTCCCCTTGGTCTTCTACAATGCAGGGAATAATGTCTGAACCTATTCAACCTTTCCTCCATAACAGGTCCTCAAGTCCCAGCAACATCCTTGTAAATTTTCTCTGCACTCTTTCAATCTTATTTACATCTTTCCAGTAGGTAAGTAACCAAAACTGCGTACAGAACTCCAAATTAGGCCTGGCCAATACCTTATAAAATTTCAACATAATAGTACTTTGATCTATGAATGCCAGTGTGCCATAAGCTGTCTTTACGGCTCTACCTACCAGTGATGCCACTTTCAAGGAATTATGAATCAGTATTCCCAGATCTCTCTGTTCTATTGCACTCCTCACCCTGACTACCCTGACTGGTTCTCCCAAACGCAAAACCTCACGCTTGTCTGTATTAAATTCCACCTGGCATGTTTTAACCCATTTCACCCACTGGTCCAGATTACACAGTAAGTGGTCCACTACACCCACAGGCTTAGTATCATCCACAAATCTGATGATCCAGGTTACCACATTATCATCCAGATGGTCGATACAGATGACAAACGACAACAGACCCAGCACCGATCCCTGTGGCACTCCACTGGTCACAGGCCCCCTAGTCAGAGAGACAACTATTAATGACTCTTTAGCTTCTTCAGCAAAGCCGATGTCTATTCAAATTTACTACCTCATCTTGAATGACCTTCCATGTGAGACCTTGTCAAAGGCATTGCTAAAGTTCATGTTGACAACATTCACTGCCTTGCCTTCATCAACTTTCCTGGTAACTTCTTTGAAAAACTCTGTAAGATTGATTAGTCAGGACTTACCACCTACAATACCATGCTGACTATCCCAAATTGGTCCTGGTCTATCCAAATACTTGTATATCCGATCCCTTAGAATACCTTCCAATAGCTTTCCCATTACTGATGTCAGGCTCACCAGCCTATAATTTCCTGCCTTGTTCTTAGAGCCTTTCTTAAACAACATTAACCATCCACAATCCTCCAACACCTGTGGCTAAGGATGCTTTAAATATCTCCGCTAGACTCCCTGCAACTTAGGCACTAGGCTTCCACAGGGTCCAAAGGTTCACATTGCCAGGCCCTGGGAATTCGTCCACCCTCCTCCTCCGTGACCTCGCTGTTGCATTGCTTCACATCTGTAGACTCTGTGTCTGTCACCTGAGTAAATACAGATGCAAAAATCCATTTCCTGTCTCATTCAGCTCCAGGCATAGTTTAACACTCCAATCTTTCAGAGGATTAATTTTGTCCTTTGGTATCCTTTTGCTCTTAATATTTAACAGTACTTTAAAAAGTGCTTTGTGGGCTTTCAGTTTTTTCAGGCAGCCCAATTAAATCGTGATTCATTAGCAAGGGCAAATAAAAATAAGGTAGGTTTAAGTGGAGTGCCCATTGTTGGAGTGGACCAGTGTTAGAGTGGGGAGGCTTTGGCTCAATAGGTTTTGGCAAGAACAGGCTTGGGTGAACTAAGTTTCTGTTAAGTTTCTTCTTTATTCTTCATCTGTTAGTACATAGTGCAGTGAGAATTCCTCCAGGGCCTATGTTGTGGTCATTGTGTGAGAGGTAGGAATACTGGGAGACCTCCAAACTCCCGATTAGCCCCATCTGCACCAGGTGCACTGAGTTTCAGCTCCTCAGAGGAAGTGTAAGGAACTGGAACTGGATCTCGATGACTTTAGGCTCCTATAGGAAACTGAGGAGGTGATAGATAGGAGCTACAGGAAGGTAGTCCTCCATAAGTTGCAGGGTGACTGTCAGGAGAGGGAAAGGAAATGGCAACCAGTGCAGAGTAGCTCTGTAGCCGCTCCCCTCAATAAATCAGTTGAGGAGATGACCTACGGGTGGGGGGGTGGTGGTGGGGGGGGGTCAGCAACCAGGTCTTGCACTGAGGCTCAGAGGGAAGGAGAAAGAAGAAGACTGCAGTAGTGATACAGGATTCCATAGTTAGAGGAGAAGACACGAAATTCTGTGCACTTGAAAGAGACAACCATTGATATGATATGTTGCCTCGCAGGTGCCAGGATCAGGGAAGTCTCAGATCAGGTCCATGGCATTCCAAGGGAGGGTGAACTGCCAGAAGCCTTAGTACATGTTGGCACCAATGACATAGGTAGGAAAAGGGAGGAGATTCTTAAGAGAGGGTTTGGGGAGTTAGTTGGAAAGCTGAGAAACAGGACCTCCAGGGTAGCAATTTCTGGATTGCTGCCTGTGCCATGTGGCAATGAGGATAAGAACAGGATGATTTGACAGATGAATGTACAGCTGAGGAATTGGTGCATGGGGTAGGGCTTCATATTTTTGGATCATTGGGAAGGTATGATCTGTACAAAAGGGATGGGATACATCTGAACTCGAGGGGGATCAATATCCTGGTGGGCAGGTTTGCTAGAGCTGTTGGGGGAGGGCATTAAACTAACTTGGCAGTGGGATAGGGAAGGCCTGAGGATCGGGCAGTCGATATACAAGCACAGGCAGTGTGTAGTGAGACTATCAGGAAGGACAGGTAGATGATAGAGCAAAATTGCAGTCAGTGGCATGTAGTGTAACTGGGGACAAAATCAAAAAGGGTGATGGATACAGGACTGAAGGAGTTATATTTGAATGCACGCAGTTTATGGAATAAAGTAGATGATCTTGTAGTATAATTAGAGGTTGGTAGGTATGACGTTGTGGGCATCATTGAATTGTAGCTAAAAGTAGATCACAGTTGGGAGATTGACATCCAAGGATACACATTGTATCTAAAGGGCAATCAGGTAGGGAGAGAGGATGGGGTGACCCTGTTGGTAAAAATAAAATCAAATCCTTAGAAAGGTGTGACATAGAATAATGTAGAATCATTGTGGATAGAGTTAAGAAACTGCAAGGGTAAAAGGTCCTGACGGGAGTTATATACGGCCTCTGAACAGTAGCCAAGATGTGGGCTACAATTTATAACGGAAGATTGAAAACGCATGTCAAAAGGGCAATGCTGTAGTAGTCTTGGGGATTTCAATATGCAGGTAGATAGGAAACCTTATGTTGGTGCTGGATCCCAAGAGGGGGAATTTGTAGAATTCTTACAAGATGGCTTTTTAGAGCAGCTTGTGGTTGAGCCCACTAGAGGATCAGCTATTCTGGATTGTGAGCTGTGTACTAAATCAGATTTGTTTAGGGAGTTTAAGTTAAAGCAACCCTTAGGAGACAGTGATCATACTATGACAGAGTTCACCCTGCAGTTTGAGAGGGAGAAGCTAAAGTCAGATGTATCAGTATCAGTGGAGTAAAGGGACTTACAGAAGCATGAGAGAAGACCTGGTCAAAGTTCATTGGAAGGGGACATTAGCAGGGATGATAGCAGAACAGCAATGATTCCCAACGATGAAGTATTCGAAGGGCAGGACGATGCAACCATTGCTGACAAGAGATGTCAAAAACAACACAAAAGCATATGAGATGGTTCATAACGCTGGACAACAAAGATTTGCTTCCTGAATATTTTTGGGTGTATCTTATGAATTTTGGGTTGCTGGTTATGAAAATCACCACAAAACTTAGTTATTGCACACCATTTCACTGAAATCACCTATATTCGTAATTTCAATTCGTAATTGAAGTCAATTAAAATGTTGCCTACAGTGTTAGCTGAGAAGTTTTCTATCTTGTCCAGGCATGCCTGGGCATGCTTAGGTGGGGGGATGCTGCATGGCTATAAAAGCATCACATGCATTGTGTTTACATGTACAGTATATCAGGTTGCAACCATGTTGATACACATGGTCAACACACATAGCATATTTTGCGTACTCATTATAAAGTAATTGTATTTTCAGGAGTAATTGTGATAGCAAAATATCTCACCAAAGTTACAATAGCACAATACTTTCTGTTTTATTTGTGGTGAGTATATGCTTAAATCTCAAAGACAGAGCATGACACCTCTTACTGAGAAAGTCTGTGCGCTCCACTTTGGTGTAAAATTGGCGACCAAGAAAACATCTGGGCTCCTCACGTTTGTCGTGTAGCATACACTGTCGATCGTGGAGCTTGGTTCAGGGGTACTCGGAAGTCAATGCCATTCACTGTCGTGATGAGATGGTGGGAGCAGAAGGATCAAGTGACAGATTGCTACTTATCTCTGACCAGTGTGTTTGCTTTCTCTCATAAAAACAAGAAATCTATTGAATACCAAAATCTCTCTTCAGCCATGAGACCTGGGCCGCATGACGATGGTCTTCCAGTACCAAAGCCACCAGAAACATGGAGACTAGAGGAGGCAGATGAAGATGCCGTAATGCACAAGCCAGGAATGGAAAACGACACTGATACTGATGCAGATTTTGAACCTTTTATTTCGAGTGAACCTCATCTGATAACTCAGTCCGAGTAAAATGACCTGGTCAGAGACTTGGGTTTGTCAAAGGCAAAAGCAGAATTACTGGGTTCAAGATTGCAAGAATGGAATCTGCTGCTGCCTGGCACAAAAATATCTGTGGAGGATTTCAATATATAACACAGATGTTTTCAGAATAACTGACACCAAGATTAACCCTTACATACTGTTTGGGTCAAATTTGACCTGTTTTGACATTTGACCGCAGTAAAAACACCCTAAATGCCATTTCTTTAGCTGAAATTTGATGACATTTCCTAAAGTGACCCAAAATGCGCAAAAATGAAAATATTTTAAAATGTCATACCTTTGTACAGGTGCTACAAATTTTTGTACATTGAGGCTATTCCGGGTCAAATTTGACCCGTACCTATTGAAATGGATTTTAGATCTCTGAAATGTTAATTAAGGAAGGCATTTTCGTTGGTCCACAGATCAAACAGGTCATTAATGACAGACAAACTTGAAGAACTTCTAGTGGGACCGGAGAAAATCATATGGAAGGCATTCAAGGATGTTTTTGAAAATTTTCTTGGCAACAGCAGAGTACCAAACTACATGCAGCTGTTTAACAGCAGGCTCTAAGCATACAAAACTATGAAGTGCAACATGTTACTAAAGAATTCTTCCCTGCAAATCTTGCCACTGTCAGTGATAGGTATGGCGAAAGGTTTCACCGAAATATTGCAGTCATGGGGAAAATGGTACCAGGGCAACTGGAATCCATCAGTGCTGGATAATTATTGGTGGACACTTAAGCAAGAAGTCTCAGACACTGAGTGCAAATGAAAATCAAAAACAAAGCACTTTTAGCTTAGTTGAACGATTGCGAAGTGTCAGCACCATTATGCAATTAAACACGTTCAATAGAAATTCATTTCTTGTTTCTCCAAAATCCTATATGATACAGGTGGTCTGAAATTATATTTGTACTCAGCTTCAAGTGGTCTATCATAATACCATAAGACCATAAGATATAGGAGCAGAATTAGGCCATTTGACTCATCGAGTCTGCTCCACCATTTTATAATGGATTATCGATTACTCCTCTCAGCCCCAAACTTCTGCCTTCCCCCTGTATCCCTTCATGCCTTGACCAATCAACATCTGCCTTAAATATTCGTAAAGACTTAGCCTCCACAGCTGTCTGTGGCAATGAATTCCACAGATTCACCTCTCTCTGGCGAAAGAAATTCCTCCTCATCTCCATTTTAAAAGGACACCCCTCTGTTCTGAGGCAGTGTGTGTCCTCTGGTCGAAGACTCTCCCATCATAAGAAACATCCTCTCCACATCCACTCTATCAAGGCATTTCACTATTCAATGCGTTTCAATTAGTTCACCCCTTATTCTCCTGAATTCTAGTGAATACAGGCCCAGAGCAATTTAAAAAAATTCTGAGGAAGCAACACCTGCGTAAAAATTTGTTGTCAGTGTAATAGAGAGAAAACTAGTGAGAAGTTAGAGTATTGGGATGCTTTTAAAAAAGCAGCAGAAGGCAACCAAAAAAGTCATAAGGAAGGAAAAGATATAATATGAAGTTATGCATGGTAATAATATCAAAGAGGATACTAAAAGATTTTTTAGATATATGAAGAGTAAAAGAGAGGCAAAAATAGATATCGGACTGGGGGGTCGGGATACTGATTCTAGAGAGTAGTAATAGGGGATGAACTACATAAATAAGTATTTTATATCTATCTTCACAGTGAACCACATTAGCAGTATGCCAGAATTTCAAGAGTGTCTGGGGTCAGGAGTGAATGAAACTGCTATAATTAGGGAGAAGGTGTTTGGGAAACTGAAAGGTTAGGAGGCAGATAGGTCATCTAGACCAGACGGACTACATCTCAGAGTTCTGAAAGAGGTAGCTGAAGAGATAGTGGAGGCATAAGTAATGATCTTTCAATAATCATTAGATTCTGGAATGGTTCAAGAGGAATAGAAAATTGTAAATAACATTCCACTCTTTAAGAAGGGAGGGAGGCAGAAGAAAGGAAATTACAGGCTATTTAGAGAGACCTCAGTGGCTAGGAAGATGTTGGAATCAATTGTTAAGGATGCATTTTTGGGGTGCTAGGACAATTACTTGGCTGAAAGGGTGATGGAGGGTTATGGTCTAGGTGTACGTCAGTGGGATGATGCAGAATAATCCTTCAGCATGGACTAGATAGGACAAAGGGCCTATTTCTGTGCTGTACTGCTCCTTCAATTATCATTATGTGAAATAATACTTCTCCAAAGAAAGAACATGCATATAACATAGAACAATACCAGCATAGAACACACCATTCTCCCCATGATTACAGTGTTAAACAAAATGCCGAATAAATGTTAATGTCTTAAATTTTCCATGAGACAGAGTATGGAAATGAGATAGAGAGCTTAATGACTTGGTGTCATGACAGCAACCTTTCCTCAATGTCAATAAAAGACAATGCACATGCTCCTGTCTACATCAATGGTGTTGAGGCTGAGCAGGTAGAGAGCTTCAAGGTCCTCGTAGTGAAGATCGCCAACAGTCAGTCCTGGCCCAACCACACTGATGCCATGGCCGAGAAAGCTCACCAATATCTCAACTTCCTTAGAGGTTAAAGAAACCCATCATATCACCAATGACAATTATTATCGAAGAATGATTGAAAGCATTCTGCTTGGCTGCATAACAGCTTGGTATAGCACCTTCTTTACACATGACCACAAGAAACTGTGGACACAGCTCAGCACGCCACACCTTCTCCGCCACCTGCCCCACACCCGTCCCATGGCATTCCACCCTCGCCATTCCCAATATCCTTTGCTCCCACCAGATTTACAAACTCACTTGGACTTCAAAATCCTACCATGTATGAATGCTGTTAAGGGTCCTGCCATTAACTGTATACTTTTCTATTCCATTTTACCTCCAAAAAGGCAAAACCTCAGGCCTGCTTGAATCAAACACCATCTGCCACTTGTCCACCCATCTCTGCAGCTGACGTACACTCAGTGGTCACTTTACCGAGTACCTTTTGTGTCTAATAAAATAGCCACTGAGTGTATGTTTATGGTCTTCTGCTACTGTACGTCATTCACTTCCAGCTTCAACATGTTGTGCTTTCAGAGATGCTTTGCTGCACACCACCGTCGCAACACATGGTTATTTGAGTTACTGTCACCTTGCTGCCAGCCTGAATCAGTCTGGCCATTCTCCTCTGACCTCTCTCATTAACAAGCACATTTCACCCACAGAACTGCCACTCACTAGATTTTTCTTTGCTTGTTTTTTGCACTGTTCTCCGTAAACTCTAGAGACTTCTGTGTGAAAATGCCAGGAAATCAGCAGTTTCTGAGAAACTCAAACCACCGCATCTTGCACCAATAATCATTCCCCAGTCATCAAAGTTACTTAGATCATATTTCTTCTTCATTCTGATCTTTGGGCTGAAAAACAACTGAACCTCTTGACCTGTCGGCATGCTTTTATGCATTGGCTTGCTGCAGCATGATTGGCTGATTAGATATTTGTAGTATTTATTTAATTTATTTATTTGTTTATTCATTGTTATTATTATCCTTCTTTTTGTATTTGTACCATTTGTTGTGTTCTGCACTGTGGTTGAATGCCCTGGCTGGGCGGTCTTTCATTTATTCTGTTATGGTTATTATTCTATAGATTTATTGAGTATACTCACAAGAAAATTAATCTCAAGGTTGTATACGGTGACATATATGCACATTGATAATAAATTTACTTTGAACTTTGAACTATTAGGTGTATAACGGTACCTAATAAAATGGCCATTGAGTGTATGTCCTTTGGCAGCTCTTTACACTGTCCACACCGGGATGTATGGGGTGTCCATGGAGGGGGAAACACCTCTGCACTATCCACAACACCACCAACCTTTGTGTCGTCTGCAAACTTGCCAACCCACCCTTCTACCCCCACATCCAGGTCATTAATAAAAATCACGAAAAGTAGAGGTCCTAGAACCAATCCTTGTGGGATACCACTAGTCATAATCCTCCAATCTGAATGTACTCCCTCCACCACGACCCTCTGCTTTCTGCAGGTGAGCCAATTCTGAATCCACCTGGCCAAACATCCCTGGATCCCATGCCTTCAGACTTTCTGAATAAGCCTACCGAGTGGAACCTTGTCAAACGCCTTACTAAAATCCATGTAGATCACATCCACCGCACTACACTCACCTATATGCTTGGTCACCTCCTCAAAGAACTCTATCAGGCTTGTTAGACACGATCTAACAAGAGAAATGCGGTAGTCATGGGGGATTCCATAGTCAGGGGAACAGACAGAAGATTCTGTGAGCCTGACAGAGATACCCGCATGGTGTGTTGCCTCCCAGGTGCCAGGGTACAGGATGTCTCGGATCAGGTCCTGAATATTCTAAAGGGGGAGGGTGAGCAGCCAATTGTCTTGGTACATGTTGGTACAAATGACATAGATAGGACAAAGGAGGAGGTCCTGAAGAGAGCTTTCCAGGAGTTAGGAAGGAAGCTGAGAAGCAGGACCTCCAGGGTAGTAATCTCGGGATTGTTACCTGTGCCACGTGCTAGCGAGGGCAAGAGTAGTCGGATCAGGCAGATGAATGCCTGGCTGAGAGACTGGTGTAGGGGGCAGGGCTTCAGATTCTTGGATAATTGGGATCTCTTCTGGGGGAAGTATGACCTGTTCAAAAAGGGCAGGTTACACCTGAACCCGAAGGGGACCAATATCCTGGCGGGAAAATTTAATAGAGCTGTTAGGGAGGGTTTAAACTAATTTGGCAGGGGGATGGGAACCAGAATGATAGAGCAGAGGAAGGGGAAAACAGAAATAAATCTAAGATAGTGAGCAGTAAAGATGTCAGGAAAGACAGGCAGGTGATGGGGCAAATGTGTAGCCATTGGGATGAGTTGCAGTACAATAAGGTTGCAGTGAAATCAAAGCAAAAAGTATCAAATACTGGTCTTAAGGTGTTGTACTTAAATGCACGCAGCATAAGAAATAAGGTGGATGATCTTGTTGTACAGCTACAGATTGGCAGGTATGATATTGTGGCCATCACTGAGATGTGGCTAAAGGATGCATGTCTCTGGGAGCTGAACGTCCAAGGATACACGGTGTATCGGAAGGATAGGAAGGTAGGCAGAGGGGGAGGCGTGGCTTTATTGGTAAGAAATGATATTAAATCATTAGAAAGAGGTGATATAGGATCGGAAGGTGCAGAATCATTATGGGTTGAGCTAAGGAATAGCAGGGGTAAAAGGACCCAGATGGCAGTTATTTATAGGCTTCCAAACAGCTGCAGGGATGTGGACTACAAATTACAACTGGAAATAGAAAAAGCTTGTCAGAAGGGCAGTGTTATAATAATTGTAGGGGATTTTAACATGCGAGTAGATTGGAAAAATCAGGTCGGCACTGGATCTCAAGAGAGAGAATTTGTAGAATGTCTGCGAGATGGCTTT
Organism: Mobula hypostoma; assembly: GCF_963921235.1. Taxonomy (NCBI): domain Eukaryota; kingdom Metazoa; phylum Chordata; class Chondrichthyes; order Myliobatiformes; family Myliobatidae; genus Mobula; species Mobula hypostoma. The sequence continues at coordinate 103,834,758 of NC_086102.1, forward strand.
TTAGAACAGTTTGTTGTTGAACCCACTAGGGGATCTGCTGTACTGGATTGGGTATTGTGTAATGAACCAGAGGTGATTGGAGAGATTGAGGTGAAGGAACTCTTAGGAGGCAGTGATCATAACATGATTGAGTTCACCGTGAAATTAGAAAAAGAGAAGCCGAAATCTGATGTGTCGGTGTTTCAGTGGAGTAAAGGAAACTACAGTGGCATGAGAGAGGAACTGGCCAAAGTTGACTGGAAAGAGACACTGGTGGGAAAGACGGCAGAGTAACAGTGGCTGGAGTTTATGCAAGAAATGAGGAATGTGCAAGACAGGTATATTCCAAAAAAGAAGAAATTTTCGAGTGGAAAAAGGATGCAACCGTGGTTGACAAGAGAAGTCAAAGCCAAAGTTAAAGCTAAGGAGAGGGCATACAAGGAAGCAAAAATTAGTGGGAAGACAGAGGATTGGGAAGTCTTTAAAATCTTACAAAAGGAAACCAAGAAGGTCATTAAGAGAGAAAAGATTAACTATGAAAGGAAACTAGCAAATAATATCAAAGAGGATACTAAAAGCTTTTTCAAGTATATAAGGAGTAAAAGACAGGTGAGAGTAGATATAGGACCAATAGAAAATGATACTGGAGAAATTGTAATGAGAGATGAGGAGATGGCAGAGGAACTGAACAAATATTTTGCATCAGTCTTCACTGAGGAAGACAGCAGGATACCGGACACTCAAGGGTGGCAGGGAAGAGAAGTGTGCGCAGTCACAATTACAACAGAGAAAGTACTCAGGAAGCTGATTAGGCTAAAGGTCGATAAATCTCCTGGACCAGATGGAATGCACCCTCGTGTTCTGAAGGAAGTAGCTGTGGAGATTGCGAAGGCATTAGCGATGATCTTTCAAAAGTCGATAGATTCTGGCATGGTTCCGGAAGACTGGAAGATTGCAAATGTCACTCCGCTATTTAAGAAGGGGGCAAGGAAGCAAAAAGGAAATTATAGAGCTGTTAGCTTGACGTCAGTGGTTGGGAAGCTGTTGGAGTCGATTGTCAAGGATGAGGTTACAGAGTACCTGGAGGCATATGACAAGATAGGCAGAACTCAGCATGGATTCCTTAAAGGAAAATCCTGCCTGACAAACCTATTACAATTTTTTGAGGAAATTACCAGTAGGCTAGACAAGGGAGATGCAGTGGATGTTGTATATTTGGATTTTCAGAAGGCCTTTGACAAGGTGCCACACATGAGGCTGCTTAACAAGATAAGAGCCCATGGAATTACAGGAAAGTTACATACGTGGATAGAGCGTTGGCTGATTTGCAGGAAACAGAGAGTGAGAATAAAAGGATCCTATTCTGGTTGGCTGCCAGTTACCAGTGGTGTTCCACAGGGGTCCATGTTGGGGCCACTTCTTTTTACATTGTACATCAACGATTTGGATTATGGAATAGATGGCCTTGTGGCTAAGTATGCTGATGATACGAAGATAGGTGGAGGGGCCGGTAGTGCTGAGGAAACGAAGAGTCTGCAGAGAGACTTGGATAGATTGGAAGAATGGGCAAAGAAGTGGCAAATGAAGTACAATGTTGGAAAGTGTATGGTTATGCACTTTGGCAGAAGAAATAAACGGGCAGACTATTATTTAAATGGGGAAAGAATTCAAAGTTCTGAGATGCAACGGGACTTGGGAGTCCTCGTACAGGATTCCCTTAAAGTTAACCTCCAGGTTGAGTCAGTAGTGAAGAAGGCGAATGCAATGTTGGCATTCATTTCTAGAGGAATAGAGTATAGGAGCAGGGATGTGATGTTGAGGCTCTATAAGGCACTGGTGAGACCTCACTTGGAGTACTGTGGGCAGTTTTGGTCTCCTTATTTGAGAAAGGATGTGCTGACGTTGGAGAGGGTACAGAGAAGATTCACTAGAATGATTCGGGGAATGAGAGGGTTAACATATGAGAAACGTTTGTCCACTCTTGGACTGTATTCCTTGGAGTTTAGAAGAATGAGGGGAGACCTCATAGAAACATTTCAAATGTTAAAAGGCATGGACAGAGTGGATGGGGCAAAGTTGTTTCCCATGATGGGGAAGTCTAGTACGAGAGGGCATGACTTCAGGATTGAAGGGCGCCCTTTGAGAACAAAAATGCGAAAAAAAATTTTTAGTCAGAGGGTGGTGAATCTATGGAATTTGTTGCCACGGGCAGCAGTGGAGGCCAAGTCATTGGGTGTATTTAAGGCAGAGATCGATAGGTATCTGAGTAGCCAGGGAATCAAATGTTATGGTGAGAAGGTGGGGCAGTGGGACTAAATAGGATAAAATGGATCAGCTCATGATAAAATGGCGGAGCAGACTCCATGGGCCGAATGGCCTACTTCTGCTCCTTTGTCTTATGGTCTTATGGTCTATGGTCTTATGATCTGCCCTTCACAAAGCCATGCTGACTGTCCCTGATCAGACCATGATTCTCTAAATGCCCATAGATCCTATCTCTAAGAATCTTTTCCAACAGCTTTCCCACCACAGACATAAGGCTCACTGGTCCATAATTACCCAGACCATCCCTACTATCTTTTTTGAAAAAGGAGACAACATTCGCCTCCCTCCAATCCTCCGGTACCATTCCCATGGACAACGAGGACATGAAGATCCTAGCCAGAGGCTCAGCAATCTCTTCCCTTGCCTCATGGAGCATCCTGGGGAATATTCCATCAGGCCCCAGGGACTTATCCATCCTAATGTATTGTAACAACTCCAACACCTCCTCTCCCTTAATATCAACATATCTCCAGCGATCCAATATCTACTCTCACCTGTCTTTCACTCTTTATATATCTGAAAAAAATTAGTATTTTCTTTGATATTATTAGCCAGCTTACCTTCATGTTTCATCTTTTCCATCCTTATGGCTCTTTAGTTGCCTTCTTCTGATCTTTGAAAGCTTCCCAATCCTCTAAATTTCCACTATTTTTGTTCTATTATATGCCCTATCTTTTGCTTTCATGTTGGCTTTGACTTCCCTTGTCAGCCATTGTTGTGTCATCCTGACTTTCGCATACTTTAGACTTTAGAATTTTCTTTGAGATGTATCTATCCTGTGGCTCCTGAATTGCTTCCTGAAACTCCAAGCATTGTTGCTCCACCATCATCCCTGCTTGTGTCCCCTTCCAATCAACTTCGGCAAGCTTCTTTCTTATGCTTCTGTTATTCTCTTTAATCCACTGTAATACTGATACATCTGACTTCAGCTTCTCCTGCTAAAATTGCAGGGTGAATTCTATCATATTAAGATCACTGTCTCCTAAGGGTTCCTTTATTTTAAGCTCCCTAATCAAATCCAGTTCTTTACACAACACCCAATCTAGAATAGCTGATCTCCTAGCGTGCTCAACCACAAGCTGCTCTGAAAAGGCATCCTTTGGGCTCTACACAAATTCTCTCTCTTGTGATCCAAAATCAGCACCAACCAGAATTTCACAATTAACCTGCATCTTGAAATCCCCAATGACTATCGTATTCTACCTCCCACTGTAATTTGTAGCCCACATCCTGTCTACCGTTCGGAGGCCTGTAAGTAACTCCAATCAAAGTCTTTTTACCATTACAGTTCTTTAAATCTATCCATAACGATTCTACATCATCCAATTCTATGTCACTTCTTACTAAGGATTTGATATCATTTTTATGAATAGAGCTGCCCCACCCCCTCTGTCTATCTGACTAACCTTTCAATACAGAGGCTGCTTAGCAAGAGAAGGAAAAACATTAGCATGGATAAAGCAGTGGTTGGTTGGCAGGAGGCAAAATGTGGGAATAAAGGGAACTTTTTGTGATTGGCTGCTGGTGACTAGTGGTGTTCTACAGGGGCTTCTGTTGGGACTGCTTCTTTTTATGTTATATGTCAATGTCTTGGATGACAGAATTGAGGGCTTTGTGGCCAAGTTTGTGGACAATATGAAGACAGCTGGAGGGGCAGGTAGTGTTGAGCAAGCAGGGAGTCTGCAGAAGGTCTTAGACAGTTTGTAGAATGGGCAAAGAAGTGACAGATGAATACAGTGTCGAGTAGTGAATGGTTATGCACTTCGGTAGAAGAAATAAAAGGGTAGACTATTTTCTAAATGGGGAGAAAATTTAAAAATTTGAGATGCAAAGGGACATTTGAGTCCTCGTGCAAGATTCCCTAAAGGGTAACTTTCAGATTGAGTCAGTGGTGAGGAAGGCAAATGCAATGATATCATTCATTTTGAGAGGACTAGAATATAAAAGCAAGGATGCTGGAACTTTATTAAGCACAGGTGAGGCCTCAATGGGAATATTGTGAGCAGTTTTAGGCCCCCTTTCTGAGAAAGGATGTGCAGACATTGGGGAGGGTTCAAAGGAGGTTTACAAAAGTGATTCCAGGAATGTAAGGCTTATCGTATGAGGACTATTTCATGGCTCTGGGCCTCTATTCACTAGAAATGAGGAGTTATCTCATTGCAGCTTATCAAATGTTGAAAGACTTAGAGTGGATGTGGAGGGGATGTTTCCTATAGCAGGGGAGGGCACAACTTCAGAAAAGAGGGACATCCACTTAGAACGGGTGATGAAGATGAACTTCTTTAGCCGGGGATGTTGAATCTGTGGAATTCATTTCCACTGGCAGCTGTGGAGGCCAGGTCACCGGATGTATTTAAGGCGGAGGTTGATAGGTTTTTGCTGAGTCAGGCCGTGAAAGGTTACTCAGAGAAGGCAAAAGATTGAGGTTATGAGGGAAATGGATCAGCTATGATCAGGTGGCGGAGCAGACTCAAAAGCCCAAATAGCCTGATTCTGCTACTCTGCTTTACGGTTATCCTTTCAGAGAATCTGTCCTGGGCTCTGCTCGTATGTGCAGTTACGGAGAAAGCATGGCAGCACCACTATTCCCTCAGATATTTGCAAAGATTCGGCATGTCACCTGAAACTTTGACAAACTCCTACAGATGTGCAGTGGAGAGTATATTGACTGTTTGCATCATGGCCTGGTATAGAACCAACAATGTCCTTGAATGGAAAATCCAATAGAATACTGTGTATGCACCCAGTCCATCACGGGTAAAGCCCTTCCCACCACTGAGCACTGTCACAGGAAAGCAGCATCCATCATCAAGGACCCTCACCACCAAGTCCCTGCTCTCTTCAGAAAAAGGTACAGGAGCCTCAGGACAAACAGTGCCAGGATCAGGAATAGTTACTATCCCTCAACCATCAGGGTCTTGATTCAACGGGGATAACTTCGTTCAACAGCACTGAACTCTTCCAACAACCTATGGACTCACTTTCAAGGACTCTCCATCTCATGTTCTCAATATTTATTAATTACTTATTTATCATTTCTTTTCTACTTGTACAGCTTGTTATCTTTTGCACATTGGTTGTCTGTTGGGTGCAGTCTCACATTAATTCTATTGGGTTTCTTGCCCTCAGGAAAACAAATCTCAGCATTGTATATGGTGACTTATACGTACTTAGATAATACATTAACTTTGAACTTAGTCCTTCAGTTTGACAGCAAAAAAAGCCCCTTTCGAACTGTGGTCAGTGATCACTAGCACTATAATAATGCTATGCGAACAGTGCCTTCTGTTACTTGTACAAGGAGCATAGGGAGTCAGCATGCAGCTACAAGAAGCAAGATGACTGATCATATATTGGTCCTTATTGACGGAGTACGAATGGACCTTGCTATATTGCACACTGTTTGACTTATGGAAAGGATGCAGTTGCCTTGAGGCCAGTGTGGCAAAGGTTCATGAGGTTGATTTCTGGAAATAAAAGGGTTGGCCTAGATGGAAAAATAAACAGTTTAAAACAATCTGAAATCTGTGAAGAATGAGAGGTCAAACCACTGAAACACACACAACCTTCTAAAAAGTGTGGAAGATTGGAGGGATCTTGGGATCCACATCCACAGATTCCGCAAAGCTGCAGTTGTTAAGAAGGCTTATGGTCTGTTAACCATCATTAGTCAGGAGATTGAGTTCAAGAGCTGCAAGGCAGTGCTGCAGTTCTATAAAACCCTGGTTAGATCACACTTGGAAAATTGTGTTTAGTTCCAGTTGCTTCATTATGGGAAGGATGCAGAAGCTTTAGAAAAGATGCAGAGGACATTTACCAGGATGTTGTCTAATTTAGAGTGTGTATTATGAGGATAGATTGAGTGAGGTAGGGCTTTTCTATTTGGAGTGAAAGAGGATGAAAGGTGACTTGAAAGAGGTGTATAAGTTGATAAGAGGCATAGATCAAGTGGATAGCCAGAGACTTTTTCCCAGGCCAGGAATTATTAATATGGAAGTGTATATATGTTAGGTGATTAAAGTATAGTGGAGCTATCAGAGTTAAGATTTTAACACACAGTGTGGTGTATACATGGAATGTGTTGCCAGGGATGGTGGCAGATACATCGGTGTCATTTAAGATACTCTGAAATAGGCACATAACACCATAACACCGTAAGATATAGGAGCAGAATTAGGGAATTTGGCCCATTGAGACTTATCCACCATTTCATCATGGCTGATATAATTTCCCTCTTGGCCCCAATCTCCTGCCTTCCCTCTATATCTCTTCATGCCCTGACCAATCAGGGATCTATCAACCACTGCCTTAAATACACATAAAGACCTGGCCTCCACAACTGTCTGTGGCAAAGAATTCCACAGATTCACCACACTCTGGCCAAAGAAATTCCCTCTCAACTCCATTCTAAAAGGATGACCCTCTATTCTGAGGCTGTGCCCTTTGGTCTCAGACCCTCCCACCATAGGAAACATCCTCTCAACATCCACTCTATCAAGGCCTTTCACCTTATGACAGGTTTTAATGAGGTGTCTCATTCTTCTGAATTCTAGTGAATATTGGTCCAGAGCCAACAAACAATCTTCGTATGACAAGGACTTAATCCTGGAATCATTTTTGTGAACCTCATTTGAACCTTCTCCAGTTTCAGCACATCTTTTCCAAGATCAGGGGCCCAAAACTGCTCACAATACTCTAAATGAGGCCTCACCAGTACTTTATAAAGCCTCAACATTACATTCCTGCTTTTATATTCTAGTCCTCTTGAAATGAATGCCAACATTACATTTGCCTTCCTCACCATAGGCTCAACCTACAAATTAACCCTTATGGAATCCTGCACAAGGACTCCCAAGTCCCTTTGCACCCCAGATTTTTATATTTTGTCTCCATTTAGAAAATAGTCAACCCTTTCATTTCTTCCACCAAAGTGCATGACCGTACACTTCCTAACACTGTATTCCATCTGCCATTTCTTTGCCTATTCTCCTAAACCATCTAAGTCCTTCTGTAGCCTCTCTACTTCCTCAAAACTACATGCCCCTCCTGCTATCTTCATATCATTTGCAAACTTGGCCTCAAAGCCAGCAATTCCATCATCCAAATTATTGACATATAACATAAAAAGAATCAGTCCCAACCCAGATCCCTGTGGAACATCACTAGTCACTGGCCACCACCAGAAAAGGCTCCTTTTATTACCACTCTTTACCTCCTGCCAATCAGTCACTGCTTTATCCATGCTAGAATCTTTCCTGTACTACCATGGGCTCATAGCTTGTTAAGCAACCTTCAGTGTGACACCCTGTCAAAGTCCTTCTGAAAACCCAAGTACACAACATCAACCGATTCTCCTTTGCTCATTATTTCTTCAAATAATTCCAACAGATTTGTCAGACAATATAGTCCCTTGAGGAAATCATGCTGACTACGGCCTATTTTATCATGTGTCTCCAAGTACCCTGAATAATCGACTCCAAATGCCTCTCTCCCGTCTTGAAGAGTGGAGTGACATTCACAATTTTCCAGTCTTCTGGAACCATTCGAGAATATATTGATTCTTGAAAGATCATTATTAATGCCCCCACGATCTCTTCAGTCACTTCTTTCAGAACCCTGGGGTGTATACCATCTGGTCCAGTTAATTTACCTACCTTCAGATCTTTCTGTTTCCCAAGAACCTTCTTTCTAGAAATGGTAAATTCATGACCCCGAGCCTATCAATTTCTGCATAAAACATGTCCAATGACTTGGCCATCTGTGGTAAAGAATTCCACAGATTTACCACACTCTGGCTAAAGAAATTCCTCCTCACCTCTGTTCTAAAGGGACATCCTTCCATTCTATTTCTAAACAGTTTTCTCTCACTTTCCAAAGGTTACTAAGTTGTGTGCATGCTGTGTTGGCACTGGAAGCATAGTGATATTTGCAGGCCGCCCCCAACACAATCCTCAGACTGTGTTGGTCATTGATGCAAAACAATGTTTTTCACTATATGTTTCGATATACATGTGACAGATAAAGCCAATGTTTATCTTTTCTTTATTCTCTTTCCCCAGGGAGGGGAGTCCAAATCTAGGGCGTAGGTTCAGGGTGAGAGGGAAAAAAATTAAAAGGGACCCCGAGGGCCAACATTTCCGAGGGTGGTAGGTGGATGGAATGAGCTGCTGAGGAAATCTTTGAGGTGCATACAGTTATGAAAATAACAATTCCTGTTCTCAGTGTGATCTTCATTTGTACAATTTGCCTTCTTTTGAACATTGTTTTTTATCAGTCCTTGACTGTTTATGTATAGTTTTTTTTCTGTAAAATGCTAACATTTCGTGTTTAAGCAATACCATTTGAGAAAAATAAGTGAGTTGCATACATCATGATGCTACCATGTGATAAGTATGCACCTCCCTTAAAGTAAACACGAAATAAGGCTCACATCTCTCAGCTCTCTTGTTTCCATTGAATTAGTTTAATGTTTTGGAGTTACATATCATAACAGTGGTGATGAGGTATTCTTAAAATGAACCCAAGACAAATATCTACCTGTTGAAGTGCAGTGAGACATTTGAGTTCAGAAAAAAGTGGTGCAGTACATGTTCTTTGGAAAGGAAAGACACAATCAAGTTTTTTTCAGAAAGTCAGAAAGCGGAAGGATTCACGGGTTCATAAATAGTGAGTATTGGGTGATAATAAGAGCAGAAATAGCTGGCTACTTCAGAAAAATAGACACATTCCTTTACACAACAGGTAACTGGACTTTGTATATTGAACAGATTGAGCAGTATTAAAGCAGATGGGTTAGGCAATGAGAAACAAGTGCTAATTTTGCTGAATGCATTGCATTTGAAGGTATACAGTTTATCTTGAAGTTTAACTGTTCCAACTAAACTAGCTGAAATAAACAATGCTGATATTGCAAAAGTAATGCAGGAACATTTAGAACTGTTACCATTATTGATAGCAGAATGCTTCAGGTTTCATAAGTGGAATCAAAAGGTAGGGGAGTCCATTTCATCATATGTGGCTGATTTAAAGTGATTATCTGAACATTATCAGTTCAGAAATGGGCTTAATGATATGTTGATCATTTAGTTTGTAGAATCGTACAAGAATGCATTCAAAAATGGCTTCTAACTGAAGAACAACTTGCACTTGAAAAAGCAATTGAAATAGCTGTATCAATGCAAACAGGAGACAGAGATGCAATTAAGTTGCAGACAGTAATGAAAGTGAACATGAACCAAATTGCAGCATCAAGACAAGAACTGCCTGGCCGATCAACTCACATTATCGTTGGGGGCAGGGACTCACATTACACCAGTATACCATATAGTAGTTGTATATATAATATATAATATACTGTGTGTAAGTTGAGATGCATTCTATATTGAGTTGATTTATGGCTAAGTAGGGAGGAGTGTTGAGTATTTAATATTTCAGAATATATTGCTTGAGTACTTATTCTTGTTTGCTTAAATAATTCACAACAAGTTATACATATGTGTGTGCCTCACGTAAAATAAGTACAAACTAAGACTTGCATCTCTCAGCTGTGTCATTTTTCTTTGAATGAGTTGAATGTTTTGGAGTTACAAAACAAAACAATTGCATTTCCTTTTACCTGTACATGCCTACAAGAAAATGAATCTCAAGGTAGTATGTGGCAACATATCTGTTCTTTGATGATAAATCCTGGGGCCGTGCACAATCCTGATTTGATGGAGACAGCCGTGAGAAGCACGGAGGAACACCTGGAGAAACTTCTGAAATGCCCGCTTCGCTGCCGCTGCTACAGTGTGATCAAGAATCTCCGGAGGGGAAGGCCCCGAGTCCTCGGCTTTGCCTGTTGCCTGTTGCCGGGGCCGAGGTCGAAGCGCTCGGCAGAGATGGTGCTCAGTGCTTGGTGTCAGAGAGCTGGTTGGAGGCTCGGAGTTTTTGGACAGATTCAGAGTCGGATTCTGGTCGGATGCTTCCGGGATGCTGCATCGGCAAGTTTGCGGCACTGGAGGTTCACCGTCTGCGTGAGATGATGGGACTTTCGAGAGACTTTGAGACTTTTTACCATGCCCATGGTCTGTTCTTTATCAAATTACGGTATTGCTTTGCACTGCTGTAACTATATGTTATAATTATGTGGTGTTTGTTAGTTTTTCAGTCGGTTTGTCCTGTGTTTCTGTGATATCATTCTGGAGAAACATTGTATCATTTCTTAATGCATGCATAACTAAATGACAATAAAAGAGGACTGCGTGTCCTCATAATCTAATCTAATCTAACCTAATCTCTGACATTTAAAAGACAATTAACATAGTTAGGGATAGTTTAGTGGGTTATGTGCCAAATATAAGCAAATGGGACTAGTTCAGTCAGGAATGAGTTGGGTCGAAAGGCCTGTTTCCATGCTCTCTGACTCCAACACTGCAAATAAGTAGAAATTGATGATTACACAGATGGTGAAAGTGAATGGGTAAATAGCATAAGTGTAATTGATGGTTGGCATGGACATTCTGATTCTGCTTCAATTATATTTTATGTTATTTGGAGACACAGCATAGAAACAAGCTCTCCCTGCTCAATGAGCCCTCACCACCCAAGTACAGCCATGTAACTTTTAAACTACTAACTGTACCTCTTTGGAATGTGGGAGGAAACCTGAACACCCGGAGGAAATCCATGTTGGCACAGAGAGGACAGGCAAACTCCCTAACGACAGCAGTAGGAGTTGAACCCAGGTGACTGGTGCTGTAATAGGACTATGCCAACCATATCGCTACTATGCTTTAAGACTCTGTGGAGTATAGAGGACGATATGGATATGTTCACCACAAGATGAAGAAACTGGAGGTTCATGAGGGAATTGGAGGTGGAGAGGACCAATATCTTTAAATTCCTTGGTGTTATCACTTCAGAGGGTCTGTTCTAGCACCAGTATGTAAGGGTCACAACAAAAAAAAGTACAACTGTTCCACTTTGTTAAAAGTCTGCCTTGATTCAGCATATCATCTGAAACTTCTGTAGTTGTGCAGTGGGGAGTATCCTGTCTGGTTGCACCCATGCCCAGGAATGTTAAAATTTATAGAAAGTGTGGTGGGTACAGTCTAGTCTGGTACAGGCAAAGCTTTCCCCACCATGAGCACATTTACAAGGAGCACTGTCACAAAAAAGCAGCATCTGTCATCAAAACCATCACCATTCCGGTCTTCTCACGACTTCCATCAGACAGGAGGTACAGAAGCCTTAGGTCCCACACCACCAGGTTCAGGAACAGCTCTTACCTTTCAACCCTTAGGCTTCTGAAGCACCATGGACAACTTTTCTCAGTTCAGCTCTGAACTGATTCCACAGTCCACACACTTATTCTCCAGGACTCGACAACTCATTTTTTCAGTACAATTTTTTTTTTATTTTGTGAAATCTGACTTCTTTTGCAAATGTTGGTTGTTTCAGTCTTTGTTTACGTACATTTTCCCATAAATTCTATTGCATTTATTGTCTCGTAAATGCCTACAAGAAAATGAATGCCAGGGTTGTATATGTACTTTGATAATAAATTTAGTTTGACTTTGGCAGATTAGGGCTGAGTGATATTCCTTACTGCCTTCATGCTGTGAGGCTGTTAAGCTGCCTGACATGCTACGTTCCTCCAGTGTTTTGTATGTGTTACTCTGGATTTCCAGATCTCTTCTGTTTATAATATGCTTACTCGTGATAAGAAAGGGCTTTGCTAGCAATGTGATTTCGCTTATTACTGTACTGTGCTAACCCTCAACAAGGTGAAGCTGTGCTCATGCTGTTCATCGGGTGTAGCTTATCTCAGGGCAAGAGGCTTTCATCTTGCTTGCCAGCTCTTCGGAGTATCAGCTTGCTGTTGATCCAGCATCCCAAACAGCCTTTCTCCTATCAGATCCTCTCTTCTTCAGCCCTTTATCACTTCCACCCACGCCATCCAGGCTTTTTACTTCACCAGTACATCGGTGAGACATGACATAGATTAGGGGACTGCTTCATCGAGCATCTTCACTCTATTGCTTGCAAAAGCAGGGTCTCCCAGTGGCTACCCATTTCACTGCAACTTCCCAGTCCCATTCTGACATGCCTGCCCATGGCCTCCTCGACTGCCATGATGAGGCCAAACTCAGGTGGAGAAGCAACATCTCATATTTTGTTCAAGTAGCTTTCAAACTGATGCATGAACGTCAATTTCTCTCCTCTTCCCCTTCTCTCTTTTTCCATTCCCCATTCGGCTTCTCTCTTACCCCCTTCTCTTTTCCTCATCTGCCTATCATCTCCCTCTTGTGCCTCCCCTCCTTTCCTTCCTCTCATGGTCCATTGTCCTGTCCTATCAGATTCCTTCTTCACCTTTTCTCCCACCTTCTTCATTGCCATTTCTCCACCCACTAACTTTCCTCCTCACCTGGTCTCTCCTATTATCTGCTGGCTGATACTCCTTCCTCTACCATTATCTTCTTATTCTGACTTCTGCCCCCTTCCTTTCTAGACCTGATGAAGGGCCTTTGCCCAAAACGGTGATTGTTTTTATTCCCTTCATAGATGCTGCCTGACCTGCTAAGTTCCTCCAGCATTTAAAAACTCAAACAAAACAAAATCTGCAGATGCTGGAATTTCAAGCAACACACATAAAAGTTGCTGGTGAACGCAGCAGCCCAGGCAGCATTTATGGGAAGAGGTACAGTCAACATTTCGGGCCAAGACCCTTCGTCAGGACCAACTGAAAGAAGAGCTGGTAAGAGATTTGAAAGTGGGAGGGGGGCTCCCACTTTTACTTTCCGCTTTCAAATCTCTTACTAGCTCTTCTTTCAGTTGGTCCTGAGGAAGGGTCTCGGCCCGAAACATCGACTGTACCTCTTTCTAGAGACGCTGCCTGGCCTGCTGCGTTCACCAGCAACTTTGATGTGTGTTCCTCCAGCGTTTTGTGTGTTGCTTGGAATTTCCAGCAACTGCAGGATCTCTTGTGTACAGTATAAGATTCTGTCTTCTCTCCTCTCCCATTAGTCAGAAGGGATAAAAGCCTGAGAGCACATCCCACTAGGCTTTAGGACAGCAAGACCAATACCATGGGGTATTTACGTATGATTTGTCTGGATGGCACGAAAACAAGGTCTTTGTACTGTATCTCAGTCCTATGACAGCAACAAACCAACGGCACTACCAAAGATATCCTCCTCTTAGAGCGGCACAGTAGTGTAGCGGCTAGCATAACACTATTAAGGTGCCAACGCCCACCAAACAAGGTTCAATTCCCGCCGCTGCCTGTAAGAAGATTGTACCTTCTCCCCATGACCACCCAGCTTCCTCCCAAATTCCAAAGACGTATGGTGAGGGTTTGTAAGTTGTGTGCATGTTATGTTGACACCGGAAGTGTGCTGACACGTGCGGGATGCCCAGTACAATCCTCGCTGATTTGATTTGACACTAACAACAACACATTTCACTGTATGTTTTGATGTTTCAATGTACCTGTGACAAATAGTTAATCTAATCTGTAAGGCATTAGTGAGATGAATAGATTTTTATGTGTTTCATAATCACCATTAATGCTCCTGGCCTTTAAATATCCACATTTTATTATTATATCATATTTATAAGCACATAGTTACTTTTACTGACATATTCTTTTTGTCTCAGCTTATTTAAATGACTGAATTTACACTTGCCGGCTAATATGCCATCATTTTAAACATATCTGCCAATCATCATGCCTGTTTTCTGAATTCCTGTTCTATTAAAGTTGGCCAAGTCCTAGCAGCTGTTCATTATTAAACTCAGCTCAAGAATTCTGGAAATCTCTGGCCAGAAATCAAAATTACCACAAATTGGTCCTGGATTGTAAATTTGCAATTGCCATGCCAACAATTTGTCAAAAGGGTGAATAAGGAAGAAAGGGAAGTTTAGTTTCTTTTATGCCATCACCGTTCACAGGCAAATCACTAGATCAACTGGTCAGATAATTTGCCTTATGAAATCCTACTGCTCACTTCTCAGCCTGTAAGCACTTGTATCTTCTTGCCACTCCTGTGCTCGCTCAGCCACATCAGCTCCCGTTTCATGAAAGGCTGACATGTAGGTAAACAACTAATTAGAAAAGTTCAAATAATAATTTTAAAAAACATTAAATGCTGGAAACAAAAAAACAGCAGTTGTGCAAAGAAAACAAAGTGACTGTTCCTGGTGAAAGGTACCTTATTTGGTCTGATGAAAGTCTTCTGGTTCCAGCATCTGCTGTCTTTTATTAAATAAGTATCAGAAAACAATCAAGTATTACAAACACAAGAGATTCTGAAGGTGCTTTAGTCCAGAATAACACACAAAAGATGCTGGAGGAACTCAGCATGCTGGGCAGCATCTATGGCTTCGGGCCAGGACGGCTTGGTATAGCAACCACTCTGTCCGTTACTGCAAGAAAATACCGTGAATCACAGAAACCAGTCTCCCCCCTATGAACGTAATATATACCTCACTGCCTCAGTAAAGCAGTCAGCATAATCAAAGACCCAACTCACTCCCCTTTCCCTTCAGGAAGAAGACAAAATAAAAGCCCAAAATCACATACCGCTAGGTTCAAGGACTGTTATAAGACTATTGTATGGTTCCCTAGTATGATAAATGTGACTCTTGACCTCATAGCCTGCCTCATTATGATCTTTCAGTTTGTCGTTTAACTGCACCGCACTTTCTCTGTAGCTGTTACACTTCGTTCGTTATTGTTAATGTTTTATCTTGTTCTACCTCAACATACTGTGCAATGATCTAAATCAGCCAGCATAATCAAAACCATTCGGCCCATCGAGTCTGCTCTGCTATTTTATCATGAGCTGATCCATTCTCCCATTTAGTCCCGCTCCCCCGCCTTCTCACCATAACCTTTAATGCCCTGGCTACTCAGATACCTATCAATCTCTGCCTTAAATACACCCAATGACTTGGCCTCCACTGCTGCCCGTGGTAACAAATTCCATAGATTCACCACCCTCTGGCTAAAAAAATTTCTTTGCATTTCTGTTCCGAATGGGCGCCCTTCAATCCTTAAGTCATGCCCTCTCGTACTAGACTCCCCCATCATGGGAAACAACTTTGCCACATCCACTCTGTCCATGCCTTTTAACATTCGAAATGTTTCTATGAGGTCTCCCCTCATTCTTCTAAACTCCAAGTAATACAGTCCAAGAGCGGACAAACGTTCCTCATATGTTAACCTTCTCATTCCCGGAATCATTCTAGTGAATCTTCTCTGTACCCTCTCCAACATCAGCACATCCTTTCTTAAATAAGGAGACCAAAACTGCCACAGTACTCCAAGTGAGGTCTCACCAGTGCCTTATAGAGCCCCAACATCACATCCCTGCTCCTATACTCTATTCCTCTAGAAATGAATGCCAACATTGCATTCGCCTTCTTCACTACTGACTCAACCTGGAGGTTAACTTTAAGGGAATCCTGTACGAAGACTCCCAAGTCCTGTTTCATCTCAGAACTTTGAATTCTTTCCCCATTCAAATAATAGTCTGCCCGTTTATTTCTTCTGCCAAAGTGCATAACCATACACTTTCCAACATTGTACTTCATTTGCCACTTCTTTGCCCATTCTTCCAATCTATCCAAGTCTCTCTGCAGACTCTTCGTTTCCTCAGCACTACCGGCCCCTCCACCTATCTTCGTATCATCAGCATACTTAGCCACAAGGCCATCTATTCCATAATCCAAATCGTTGATGTACAATGTAAAAAGAAGTGGCCCCAACACGGACCCCTGTGGAACACCACTGGTAACTGGCAGCCAACCAGAATAGGATCCTTTTATTCTCACTCTCTGTTTCCTGCCAATCAGCTAACGCTCTATCCACGTATGTAATTTTCCCGTAATTCCATGCATTCTTATTTTGTTAAGTAGCCTCGTATGGCACCTTGTCAAAGGCCTTCTGAAAATCCAAATATAAAACATCCACTGCATCTCGCTTGTCTAGCCTACTTGTAATTTCCTCAAAAAATTGTAATAGGTTTGTCAGGCAGAATTTTCCTTTAAGGAATCCATGCTGAGTTCTGGCTATCTTGTCATATGCCTCCAGGTACTCTGTAACCTCATCCTTGACAATCGACTCCAACAACTTCCCAACCAACGATGTCAAGCTAACAGGTCTATAATTTCCTTTTTGCTTCCTTGCCCCCTTCTTAAATAGCGGAGTGACATTTGCTATCTTCCAGTCCTCCGGAAGCATGCCAGAATCTATCGACTTTTGAAAGGTCATCACTAATGCCTCCACAATCTCCACAGCTACTTCCTTCAGAACACGAGGGCGCATTCCATCTGGTCTGGGAGATTTATCTACCGTTAGACTATTCAGCTTCCTGAGTACTTTCTCTGTCGTAATTGTGACTGCGCACACTTCTCTTCCCTGCCACCGTTGAGTGTCCGGTATACTGCTGATGTCTTCCTCAGTGAAGACTGATGCAAAATACTCGTTCAGTTCCTCTGCCATCTCCTTATCTCCCATTACAATTTCTCCAGTATCATTTTCTATCGGTCCTATATCTACTCTCAACTGTCTTTTACTCTTTATATACTTGAAAAAGCTTTTAGTATCCTCTTTGATATTATTTGCTAGCTATTCATAGTTAATCTTTTCCCTCTCAATGACCCTCTTAGTTTCCTTTTGTAAGCTTTTAAAAACTTCCCAATCCTCTATCTTCCCACTAATTTTTGCTCCTTTGTATGCCCTCTCCTTTGCTTTAACTTTGGCTTTGCCTTCTCTTGTCAGCAACGGTTGCATCCTTTTTTCCATTCGAAAATTTCTTCTTTTTTGGAATATACCTGTCTTGCACCTTCCTCACTTTTCGCATAAACTCCAGCCACTGCTGCTCTGCCGTCCTACCTGCCAGTGTCCCTTTCCAGCCAACTTTGGCCAGTTCCTCTCTCGTGCCACTATAATTTCCATTACTCCACTGAAATACCGACACATCAGATTTCGGCTT
This sequence comes from Mobula hypostoma, assembly GCF_963921235.1. NCBI lineage: Eukaryota > Metazoa > Chordata > Chondrichthyes > Myliobatiformes > Myliobatidae > Mobula > Mobula hypostoma. The sequence goes on from NC_086102.1 coordinate 103,852,043, forward strand.
CTCTTTTTCAAATTTCACGGTGAACTCAGTCATGTTATGATCACTGCCTCCTGAGGGTTCCTTCACCTCAATCTCTCTAATCACTTCCGGTTCATTACACAATACCCAATCCAATACAGCCGATCCCCTAGTGGACTCAACAACAAGCTGTTCTAAAAAGCCATCTCGCAGACATTCTACAAATTCTCTCTCTTGAGATCCAGTGCTGACCTGATTTTCCCAACCCACTCACATGTTAAAATCCCCCACAATTATCATAACACTGCCCTTCTGACAAGCCTTTTCTATTTTCTGATGTAATTTGTAGTCCACATCACTGCAGCTGTTTGGAGGCCTGTATATAACTGCCATCAGGGTCCTTTTACCCCTGCGATTTCTTAGCTCAACCCATAAAGATTCTGCACCTTCTGATCCTATATCACCTCTTTTTAATGATTTAATATCATTTCTTACCAATAAAGCCACGCCTCCCCCTCTGCCTACCTTCCTATCCTTCCAATACACCGTGTATCCTTGGACGTTCAGTTCCCAGAGACATGCATCCTTTAGCCAGGTCTCAGTGATGGCCACAATATCATACCTGCCAACCTGTAGCTGTACGACAAGATCATCCACCTTATTCCTTATGCTGCATGCATTTAAGTATAACACCTTAAGACCAGTATTTGGTATTTTTTACTTTGATTTCACTGCAACTTTATTGCACTGCAACTCATCCTAATGGCTACAAATTTGCCCCGTCATCTGCCTGTCTTTCCTGACATCTTTACTGCTCACTATCTTAGATTTATGTCTATTTTCCCCTTCCTCTGCTCTATCATTCCGGTTCCCATCCCCCTGCCAAATTAGTTTAAACCCTCCCTAACAACTCTATTAAACCTCTCCACCAGGATATTGGTCCCCTCTGGGTTCAGGTGTAACCTGTCCATTTTGAACAGGTCATACTTCCCCCAGAAGAGATCCCAATTATCCTAGAATCTGAAGGCCTGCCCCCTGCACCAGTCTCTCAGCCATGCATTCATCTGCTTGATCCTACTATTTTTAACCTCGCTAGCACGTGGCACAGGTAGCAATCCTGAGATTACAACCCTGGAGGTCCTGCTTCTCAGCTTCCTTCCTAACTCCCAGAAATCTCTCTTCAGGACCTCCTCCCATGTCCTATCTATGTCATTGGTACCAACATGTACCAAGACAACTGGCTGCTCGCCCTCCCTCTTCAGAATATTCAGGACCCGATCCGAGACATCCCGTACCCTGGCACCTGGGAGGAAACACACCATGCGGGTATCTCTTATCAGGTTCACAGAATCTCCTGTCCGTTCCTCTGACTATGGTATCCCCTATGACTACCGCATTCCTCTTCTCCCTCCTTCCCTCCTGCACAACAGCGCCAGGCTCACTGCCAGAGACCTGGTCACCATGGGCGTCCCCCTCAACAGCATCTAGAACAAGATATTTGTTGCTGAGGGGGACAGCCACAGGTGTGCTCTCCACTATCCGGGCATTTCCCTTCCCTCTCCTGACAGTCACCCAGTTTTCTGACCCCTGTAGCCTAGGGATGACTACCTCCCTGTAGCTCCTGTCTACACCCACCTTGGACATTCGCTCTTCTCCCCTCTCCCATTGGGCAGAAGATACAAAAGCCTGAAAGCACATACCACTAGACTCCAGAACAGCTTCTATCCCACTTTTATCCAGTAAAATAAGATGGGATCCTGATCTTACAATCTCCCTCAATCTCGCCTTGTCTACCTGCAGTGTATGTTCTCTGTAACACCGTATTCCGCACTCCGTTTTTGTTTTACCTTTTTCTAGCTGAATGATCTGATCAGTCTGAACAGTATGCAGGACAAGGTTTCCCCTGTATCTCGATATATGTGACAATGATAAACCAAATCATGTATTGCTGTGACAACTGACTACAATGGTGGAGTGGCCATGCTCGTGTTGCGCAGAGCATTAGTGAAACCGCATCTGGATGTTGAACACCTTGTTTACTGAGGAATGTTATTGTGTTGGGAGTAACTCAGAAAGGTTTACCAGACTAAAATCTGGAACGGGTGACTTGGCTAATAGGGAAAGGTTGGACCGCCCGTACCTGCTGGAGTTTAAAAGGGTATCAGCGAACCTGTTTGAACAAAGAGATCCTGAAGGGTCTTCTGAGAGAATCTAATGCTAGGAGTCATTGTTTAAGTATGAAGTACCATCCCCTTTGTGAATAGGTGTGAAGTATTCTTCTTCCCCAGGTGAGGATCTCTTTACCTCACAATCTAACTCTTTCTGATCTTGTACCTTTTTGTCAAGCTGCAACACATTCTCTCAGTAGCTGTTACATTTTATTCTGCATTCTGTGTAGGGTAATGTCATTGGTGGAAACATATATAATTCACAACAACTGACATTGAGTTGAGGTTTCACTTTAAGAGGCTGGTCTGACGTGATGATGTAATTATATAAAGAACTTTTACCACACTTTGTGTTCAGTTTTTTTGGAGTTGAACGTTTTTATTTCCTAAACATAAAATGTCTCATGTCGCTTTATTTGTGAAAACCTACATTGGTGACACCCCAGGCTCTAGGACAATTCCAGAGCTATTAAACATATCAGCCAATGCAGTCGCTTGGAAACTGCCAGAGTTGCTTGGTTTGTGCATGCTGAGGCCCAATTCATGCTGTGAAAAATCACTGCCACTGTGGTATGTGGTAACGTTCGTCAGCAGCTCCACAGCTGTGAGAGTGGTGAGTCTGCTTGAACACCCGCCTGAACACAATAAATACCGATCACTGAAAAATCACCTTTTACAAACTTTTGGACTATAGGAGTCTGAGCACGATGAATAGTTGCTCTCTGCGCCCAGCCTTGGCGCTGCTAAGCCATTGGAGCTAATGGATCACATGCTGTCTCTCCTGGGAAATCACCATCCTTGTTTTATTTTTAAAGAACTATTCGTGCAGCAAACACCTGATCAAGTTCACATAGGCCTTGCTAAGGCCCCTGCAAAGGGCTATAGGGAGATCGCTAAAATGGCTGAGAGTCTACACTCAGCCAGGCAACAGTGCATAATCCCTTCTCCTTTTCCCACCTCAACAAGCTCTGGTCAGGAAGGCCCCTTACATAAGAATGCCTTTGGCTGTGAAACAGACAACACCAGGCCTGTGTTTTACTATGCTTTCTTTGGTACAAATGCTAGGAAGTGCTGACCGCATGGCAGCTTCGACACTGCCAGTGCATCAGGACATCAGAGGTCTGTGAACTTCGTAGGTTCCAGCTGCCAGGGTCGTCTGCTGTGCATTACAAACACCCTTTCAGGGTGACGCTTCTTCTGTGACACAGGTGCTCCAGTGAGTGTGCTGCCAGCATTGCCTATGGATAAGGAGGCAACGAGCGACGAAAGCTCGCTGGACCCACCAATGGCAGCAGGATCCAGACTTACAGGGCATGACAGGTAATGCTGTGCTTCAGTGGGCAACGTTACACATGGGATTTCATCCTGGCTAAGGTGGCTAGACCTCTGCTCAGTGCACATTTCCTGTGTGCCACAGTCGATCTTAAAAACTGCTGGCTTGTAGATGTCAAAGACTTTGGGTCATTACCCTGCTCTCCAGTAAGTTGCCCATGACAACTCTGTCAAATGTATGTAACACCACTTGTGAGTTTACTTGACTGCTGGGTAAATTCCCAAATCTCACCAAGCCCACGTTCTTCACTATAGTCACAAAACATGGGTTCGAGCACCATATTCCCACAACTGGCCCACCGGTCCATGCCTGGGCACATAGACTGAACCCAGAAAAGCTGGCAACCGTTGTGGAGAACTGTTCATTTGGACTATGTAAGTGTTTAGTATGTATGCAGACTCTCCCTATTAAACACGTGGGGGATTGTGGGACGTAAATGTAGCGACACTGAGGTATTGACCTGAGATGTTGGAAGTAAAATTGCTTAAACAAAAGAAAAATGTGTCTTTGTTGTTTGGGCGTTAGCAGTGGTAGCAGACGATGGCTTCCAATTATAGGATCCCACCAGCATATGAAAGAGCAAGCCTTATTAAAGGTGGAAAAATGAAATTGGAATATGGACTCGAGTTACGGATCTGGAGAAGAAGAAACAAGCCTTGGCACTTACATTGCATCTTTTGGGAAGAGCGAGAGAGTACGCAATGGGAAATTCGATGGAATTCTTGAACAAAGATGATGGTATGAATACGCTAATAAATACATTTGACTTTTTTTTGAAGGAAGAAAATGATTCAATTTATGAGGCATATTCAGACTTTGACAAAATTTACAGAGACAATTCTAAAAATATGGCTGATTATATTATTGATTTTGAACAAAAGTAGTCGCATGCATAAATACAGAATGGAACTTCTTGATGCTGAATTAAATTGTTGGATACTGCATGTCTAGACATAAAGGACAGACAGCTGCATGTACAGACCTTACATTTGCATCTATGAAATCAGCACCGGAGAGGATTTTTGGAGAAAAGGCCACTAAGACAACAGTCAGAATTAGTTTGAGCAGGAAACAGCATAACTCACTGAGCAGAAGCAAGAGTATAGCAAGCGTAGATCCCAGAGGGACCAGACAAGGGTACCATTACCTGGCACAAATCCAATAAATAAGTATGTTAGGCGATCAAAATGTACTGTATATCAAAGTATTTAGCACTGGGCAAGAAACTGTCCGCACAGAACCAAACAAATTAGACTAACTGAAGAAAATACAAAATCTGAAGATGTAGAAAAGTGCCATATCACATTGTTTGTGAAGGAATCACTTACTAATGCAGAGATATCTGAGGCAGAGATTTTGATGATAGGATCTCTAGGATCTACTGTTATTGGACAGTATGTGGAGAAAAATGGCTTGAAAGCTGTGTAAGTGAACTAAACCAGAATGAAGTGCAGAAACTGGTGAACACAGACACACAGGTGGTACCAGTGAGTATTCCATTACTCTTGAGTAAATCTTCCCTAAAGAAAGCAGGAGCATACTGGATATGGAGAATGACCAAGCAACGATGTGTCAACAGCCAGTGTCTCTTGAGCTCACCAGCTCTAGACATTACTGTGTGAACATTCTTGATAAAGACATTACTGAGAATCAATGTGAGAAAGAAGAACCAACTGTCACATAAAACAGGACCATAGATGAGAAATGCAAAGTGATGCTCAAACTTCACAAGCAGTTTGGACATACCTCAATTGATATATTTCAGAAACTACTCAGGAGTTCAGGAAACTAAGATGCAGATTATTTTTTCCATTCTAAAGCAGATAATTGACATCTGTGAGACTCGCCAAATGTTTGGAAAGCCCAAACCCAAACCTGCAATTGGCCTGCCACGAGCATCTGAATACAATGAAACAGTAGCCTTAGAACTACATGACAACAGCGGCATATAGTCCTTGGAGTAAAGGACTTCTGGAACAACACAGCCAAACAGTTACTGAAGTAATGCTGAAGGTAAAGAAAATCAATGGCTGTGACTGGAACACAGCCCTGGACTAGCCTTTATGGTGAAGAATACCATTCACAATGTACTTGGCTATAGCCTGTATCAACTGGTGTTTGGCCAGAATCCAAACCCTCCCTGTGCAGGTTGACAGTCACACCTGCTCTAGAGGGCACTACAAGGAGTGAATGGGTTGGGAAACATATTTCAGATTGCATGTATCAAGGAAGGCTTTCAGTGCAGCAGAGTGTTCAGAGAATTCGAAGAGCACCGAGGGTACAGGTCCAAACTACAAATGATGAGTATGACACAGGGGACAAAGTGTATTACAAAAGAGCAGACTGTACAGACTGGAAAGGTCCCAGAGTTGTCATTGGTCAGGATGGAGTTGTAACATGGAGGTATGTATGTGAGAGTGCATCATTCCAGACTATGTAAAGCACTAGCCGAAGACTATCAGAGCTCCGTGGAGAATGATACAAAAAATGAAAAACATTTACCTGGCACATGGTCACATAGCACAGATAGGGATGAGGAGAGTACAACTAAGGACTCAACAGAGTTGCTCAACAGTGACACAAACAGTGCGAAGGCTGAGTTAACCAACATGGAAAGCCTTGGCATTGTATGCCAGTCAAATAGCCCCTGGGCTTCACCCCTCCATATGGTCCCTAAGTCCAAGGGTGGTTGTCACCCATTTGGCGATTACCGACGCCATAACGAGACCACCAGCCCTGATCGTTACCCGGACCCACACATCCAAAGCTTTTCAGGGCAATTAGCTGGAAAGTTAATTTTTTTCCAAAGTCAATCTAGTTAGGAGCTTGTGTGCTCAGAGGACATTCTCAGAACAGCTGTGATAACCCCATTTGGCCTCTTTGAGTTTCTGAGCATGCCATTGGGGCTGAAAAACATAGCACAGACTTTCCAACAGCTGATGGACTCTGTATTAAAAGACTTCCATTTACTCTTTGTTTACCTGGATGACATACTTGTCACCAGTGCATCCAAACACAAATATGTATCATCTCCACACACTTTTTGAGCACTTAAGCCAACATGAGTTGATTACTAATCCTACCAAATGCCTGTTTGGGATGTTAACCATTGACTTTCTCGACCAGAAGGTGCAAAACCCCCGTCAGTGAAAGTACTATGGATTTCCACTGCTCTGCACTACAGAAAATTACAGGAGTTTTTAGCTATGGTGAATTTCTATCACCGCTTCTTTCTGGGAGCTGCTGAACTTATGCTCCCCCTGTATTGTTTGCTTGAAGGCAATACCCTTAATCAAGTGCCTGACTGGTCAGCAGACATGGCCAGCTATTTGATGATACCAAACAAACTCTTTCAAATGTGACCCTACAGGCACGCCAGCTCCCCAACTGAACATAGCCATTACTACTGAAGCTTCAGACTGTGCTGTGGGTGCTGTGCACAAAGAGTTGGTCGGAGGTGTGTGGCATCCACTCACCTTCTTCAACTGGCAGCTTTGTCCTCTTTGAAAGGAAGTACAGCATGTTGGACCTTGAGCTTCTCGGTCTCTATCTGGCTGTCAGCCGTTTTTGTTTTCTTCCGCAAGGTCGCCTCTAGAACTTCCTCGGTATGCACATCGCCAGTGATCCCACCTGGACTGTACACAGCGTCTCTTCCACCTCTGGCAACTGAAGAAATTCAGCATGGGCCCCCAAATCCTGAAGACCTTCGATACGGGGCACCATTGAGAGCATCCTGACTGGCCTGGCATGGGAACTGCACCAGCCTTGATCGCTGGGCACTGCAGAGAGTGGCACGGACAGCCCAGCACATCTGTGGAATGTGAACTTCCCTCCATTGAGGACATTTATAACAGCAGGTGCAGAAAGAAAGTCTGGAAAATCATCAGGGACACAAGTCACCCCGACCATAAACTGTTTCAGCTGCTTCCGTCTGGCAAACGGTACTGCAGTGTCAAAGCCAGGACCAACAGGCTACAGGACAGCTCCTTTCTACAAGCCATTAGACTTTTAAATTCACATGTCCATTGTGATGGAGTCATAACACAAAGATATTTACTCCCTCACGTTGTTAGGTGGATGTAAGACTTAAATAAATTCTAAATTCTAAATTTCACAGCATTCGTGGACCACAAATCCCTTGTGCATGCAACGACCTAATAACAGACCCTTAGTCTGCTAGGCAGCAATGCTAACAAGCCTACATATCAGAGTTCACAGCTGATAGACAACATATCAAGGGGATAATAATGCCATAGCTGATTGCCTCTCACAGCCAGCCACTGAGGCCATACACACAGGGGTTGACTATACCAGTATGGCAGCCAACCAAGCTACTGACCCAGAGGTCCAGGCTGACTGAACAGCAGTCACGGGCCTGTGGTTGGCTGACATCAAGCTGGGGAAAGCTGGGCTTCCTCTCCTGTGCAATGACTCAACCGATCGCTCTCACCTCATTGTGCCTCCCAAACTAGAGGCGGACTATTTTTTAACCCCATACGTGATTTCTCACATCTGGGCCAGAAGGTTTCTTAGAAAGTGGTTACACTAAATTTGTGTGGCATGGCCTTAGAAAGGACGTGCGTGATTGGACTGCAGCCTGTGTTGAGTGCTAGAGGGCAAAAATTAACCATCGTATCTGGGTGCAATTGGCACCTGAACGATAGTTTGGCTATGTCATCGTGGACCTTGTTGATCCTCTTCCCCAGCACCACCCCCCCCAACAGCTTCACACACCTCTTTACTATGGTAGACTGTACCACCAGATGGCCAGATATTGTCCCTCTAGCATCAACGATGGCCACAGACGTGGCTCGGAAATTCGTCAACACCTGGGTTGCTCTGTTTGGCACCCCATCTGATATTTCCTCTGACCACAGTCCCCAGTTCATATCAGACCCCTGGGCTGCAATGGCCCAAACCCTCAGTGTTAGGATACATCACACCACAGCTAATCACCCACAGTCCAATAGCCTGTGTGAGCAATTTCACTACTCCTTAAAGGCTGCTCTGAGGGGTTCCCTGACCCATGAGTATTGGCATGATCGGATCTCGAGGGTCCTGCTGGGGCTCGGAACTGCTCCAAAGGAGGATCTGCAGTTGTCCAACGCAGAGCTGGTATACGAGCAGCAATTACAAGTGCCAGGTGATTACATTCCTGATGTTACAACTGCCTGGCCGGCCTCCCAATGGCGTTCCACCCTCCTCAGTAAATTCAATTCCTTTTCACCTATTCCAAACTCCCATCATGGTGTACAGTTCTCTTGGGTTCCTGTTGACCCACTTTCCACCTCGTTTGTTTTCATCCGCCATGACGCACAACAACATCCCCTTAGGCCCCCTTACGATGGCCCATTCCTCATTTTATGAGGCACTCCAGGGTTGTTTTGAGGTGACAGACTGGCAGGCACTCTGTGAGCCACATGGAGAGGATATTGATGGGCTCACAGAGTGCATCACTGATTACATCAACTTCTGTGTGGACTGCAATGTTCCAACAAGAACTGTCCTTTGTTATTCAAATGGCTGACAAAGGATATTAAGGACATCCTGAACGCTAAAAAGAGGGCGTTTAGAGATGGAAATAGGGAGGAGCTGAGGGCAATACAGAGGGACCTGAAAGCCAGGATTAGGGAGGCTAAAGACAGGTACAGGAGGAAGCTTGAGTGGAAACTCCAGCAGAACAACATGAGAGAAGTCTGGAGGGGGATGAGGACCATCACTGGGTTCCGGCAAACTAGCAACAGAGGAGCTGAATGCAGTGTGGACAGGGCCAACGAACTTAACCTGTTCTTTAACAGATTTGACATTGTGGCCCCTGCCCATCCCCCACATGAGTCATCTGTTGTCGGCCCCCAACCAACACATATTCCACTCTCCCCTCCTACCCCTCCTCACAGTCCCCCACCCTGCTCTCATGACTATACCCCTTCCCCACATGAAACCACCTCGGTGGGCTTCACAGCTGAACAGGTGAGAAGACAGCTGAAACGTCTCAACCCAAGCAGGGCTGCAGGACCGGATGGTGTCAGTACCAGGGTGCTCAAAGCCTGTGCCCCTCAGCTATGTGGAGTACTTCGCCATGTCTTCAACCTGAGCCTGAGGCTCCGGAGGGTTCCTGTACCGCGAAGACACCGCGCCCCAGCGGCCTCAATGACTACAGTCCGGTGGCATTGACCTCCCACATCATGAAGACCCTGGGGAGACTTGTTCTGGAGCTGCTCCGGCCTATGGTCAGGCCACACTTAGATCCCCTCCAGTTCGCCTACCAGCCCCGACTAGGAGTTAAGGATACCATCGTCTACCTGCTGAACCGTGTCTCTACACCCACCTGGACAAGCCAGCGAGCACTGTGAGGGTCATGTTTTTTGACTTCTCCAGTGTGCTCAGCACCATCTGACCTGCTCTGCTGGGGGAGAAGCTGACAGCGATGCAGGTGGATGCTTTCCTGGTATCATGGATTCTTGATTACCTGACTGGCAGACCACAGTACATGTGCTTGCAACACTGTGTGTCCGACAGAGTGATCAGCAGCACTGGGGCTCCACAAGGGACTGTCTTGTCTCCCTTTCTCTTCACCATTTACATATCGGACTTCAACTACTGCACAGAGTCTTGTCATCTTCAGAAGTTTTCAGATGACTCTGCCATAGTTGGATGCATCAGCAAGGGAGATGAGGCTGAGTACAGGGCTACGGTAGGAAACTTTGTCACATGGTGTGAGCAGAATTATTTGCAGCTTAATGTGAAAAAGACTAAGGAGCCGGTGGTAGACCTGAGGAGAGCTAAGGTACCGGTGACCCCTGTTTCCATCCGGGGGTCAGTGTGGACATAGTGGAGGGTTACAAATACCTGGGGATACGAATTGACAATAAACTGGACTGGTCAAAGAACACTGAGGCTGTCTACAAGAAGGGTCAGAGCCGTCTCTATTTCCTGAGGAGACTGTGGTCCTTTAACATCTGCCGGACGATGCTGAGGATGTTCTACGAGTCTGTGGTGGCCAGTGCTATCATGTTTGCTGTTGTGTGCTGGGGCAGCAGACTGAGGGTAGCAGATACCAACAGAATCAACAAACTCATTCGTAAGGCCAGTGATGTTGTGGGGATGGAACTGGACTCTCTGACGGTGGTGTCTGAAAAGAGGATGCTGTCCAAGTTGCATGCCATCTTGGTCAGTGTCTCCCATCCACTACATAATGTACTGGTTGGGCACAGGAGTACATTCAGCCAGAGACTCATTCCACCGAGATGCAACACAGAGTGTCATAGGAAGTCATTCCTGCCTGTGGCCATCAAACCTTACAACTCCTCCCTTGGAGGGTCAGACACCCTGAGACAATAGGCTGGTCCTGGACTTACTTCATAATTTACTGGCATAATTTACATATTACTATTTAACTATTTATGGTTCTATTACTATTTATTATTTATGGTGCAACTGTAACAAAAACCAGTTTTCCCCGGGATCAATAAAGTATGACTATGACTATTTATCATTGTTAAGAGGGTTAAACCTGAATGTATTTCAGTAGATCGCCTTAAACTGGCCACCAGGATTGGGAGGATTCCAGTACCGTTCCCTTGGTGTCACGATGTGACCATGAGTGTGTTTACACACCTTTGGATGAGCCAGTGGCACCTGTTGTTCCTCCATCCATGGAACAACGGCCCCGAGCCAGACAGCTCGTCCGAGCTCCAGACAGGCCCACAATGCTGGTTTTGGTGAATTCTGTGGGGGTGGGGGTGAGGGAGGGGGAAGGTCCTGTGTAGGGTAACATAATTGGTGGAAATGTACTGATATTGAGGAAGCTTCACTTTAAGAGGCTGGTCTGATGTGATGATGTAATTATATAAAGGGCGTTTACCAGGCTTTCTTTTCAGTTTTTTAGAGTTCAATGAATGAGTTGTACAGTTTTTTTCTTAAAGATAAAACATCTCATGTCATTTTATTTGCAAAAACCTACACTGTTTCACTTTTGATTAGTATGAACAGCAGGCAAGGCAAGTTTTTCATGGTATCTCAGCACAAGTGATGATAATAAACTGATTGCAATTTCAATTCCAGAGAGATTCATTGAGAAAACTCCAGAACTTACATCTTTGGCATCTGAAGGTACATTCACCAGTTGTGGAGCATTCAAATCCACCCTGTCTCTGTCTAGAGAACCTCACCTCAGCTAATCCAATCCAAAACTAAGCCTGACCCAGATGTGTTTGTAGAAAACTGAGAGCAGCCTGGTAAATCCAAAAGTCATGGACAGAGAAGCGAGCAAGAATGCCAAGCAAATCATTCTGATCTGCTTAAATAAGTGAATTTCAGGTGAGGGGGAGAAGTTTAAATGGGGATTTTATTTTACACAGAGAGTAGTTGGTGTCTGTAATTGGCAGCAGGCGAGATATGATAACATCATTTAAGAGACATTTAGATAGACCCATGAATGGGTTGGGAATGGAGGGATACAGACCACGTGGATCAAAGTTCTAAGTAAACTTATTATTCAAGTACACACATTCAGCACGGACTAGAGGGGCTGAAGGGTCTGTTTCTTTGCTGTAGTACTCTACGACTCTATGACTCTAATCCAACTCTCCTGTCTTCTCCCCATATACTGTGATGCCCTTACCAATCAAAAGCCTAAATATGCAGTCTGGTCCTATCAACCTTGGCATTTTTATCACCTGAAATACAGTAGCTAGGGTGCCGAGAGTTTTGAATAGTATTGTAGTAATTTTATGCCTTGCACAGTCCTGATGACAAAAAAAATTCATGACATGTGTGAATAATAATCGATCTGTCTTTGATAGGGGTCTGTATTGTGGACTGAGGAGTGGGAAGGGGGCAGGGAGAGAGGAATCATGTTTGGGAAAAGGGGAAGGGAGAGGGAGGGGAAGGGAGAGGGGAACGGAAAGAGAGGGGCTGATGCATATGAAAGACATTCTGTAATGATCAATAAACCAAATGTTTGGAATCAAATGACCTTGCCTAGTGTCTCAGGGCTGGGTGTGTCTGCACCTGTGCCACCCCCGCCCTTTGCCAACTGTCCCACACCCCTCCCACAGCGCTCCCCCCTCACCACTTACAACATCCTTTGCTCCAGCCGGATTTACAAACTTGCTTTCCGCTCTACGTTGACAAATATAGTACTGCACAAAAGTCTTCGGCACCCTAGCTATATGTATGTGCCTAAGACTTGTGCACAGTACTAGATATTTCATGAAATTTGTTGTTTTGCTGCAGCAATCCAGTGCAAGATATAAAATTATGATAAAATGTGAATTAAAGTCAGATTTATTATCACTAACATATGTCATGAAATCTGCTGATTTGCAGCAGCAGTACAGTGCAAGACATAAAATTATGATAAATTAAAATCAGAGAATCAGATTTAATATCACTGACTTAAAACTTAGGACATAGAACAATTCGGCACAGGAACAAGCCCTTCTGCCTACATTGTTGTGCCGAACAAGTTAAATTAGTAATCAAATGGCCAACTAAATTAATGTCTTCTGCCCAGACAATGTAGTCTATACCTTTCAAGTGTCTATCTAAACAACTCTGCCACTGCCAGCACCCCAGGCAGTGCATTCCAGGCCTCCCCCACTCTCTGTGTAAAAAACTTGCCCCTCACATCTCCTTGAAATTATCCCGTCTCATCTTAAATGCATGCCCTCTGGTAGTAGACTGTCATGAAATTTGTTGTTTTGAGTCAGCAGGACCGTGCAAGATGTATGTAGATATTACTGTAAGTTACAATGAGAACAGATAGAAAAATAAATATATAGTACATGTTAAATGAGATCACCTCTCACTCCCTGAAACTGTAAACAAAAGACGAACCTACTCAATCTCTTCATACAATGGAACTGCTTTCCCAGAAAATAGGCTGGTGAATCTTGCTACTCTCCTTGCATAAGAAGTAGATGATTTTGAAGGTAAGGAGACCGGAACTGTGTCAGATTCAGAATCAGCTTTATTTTCACTGACACTGGATGTCATGAAATTTGTTTTGTGGCAGCTGTACACTGCCCCCCACTATTACACAAATGAATAAATACTACTAAAGTGGAATAGCGCGGTGGACATAAACACAACAGATTGCAGATGCTGGAAATCTAGACTAGCAGGAAAGGAAGGGGGAAGAACCAGAAAAAGAAGGTGGGAGGAGGGAAGCGGTACCTTGGTAGGTGATAGGTGAAACCAGGTGTGGAGGAAGGTGGAGGGAGGATGAGGTGAAAACCTGGGAGGCGATAAGGCAAGAGGTGAATGGCTGAAGAAGAAACCAGATAAGAGATGGCAGTGGACCCACTTCCTTTCCTGTCCTGATGAAGGGACTCGGCCCAAAACGGCCCAAATTCCTTGCCATAGATGCTGCCTGACCTGCTGAGTTCCTCCAGCATTTTGTCTGTGTGAAGCTGTGAGGTGGAAGAGGTAAGATGCTGAAGAAGAAGGGATCTGATAGGAGAGGAAAGTGGACTATTGGAGAAAGGGAAGGAGGTGATGGGCAGGAGAGGAGAAGGGAAAAGGTAAGAGGGGAGCCAGAATGGGGAAATTGAAATTGAAAAAGATGGAAGGGAAGGGTCTTGGCTTGAAATGTTGACCATTTATTCTTCTGCATAAATGCTGTCTGACCAGCTGATTTCCTCCAGCTCTGAATTTCTAGTATTTGCAGAATGACTTGTGTTTAGAGTGAGGTAGTGTTATTAAAGATAAAGATTTGAAAAAAAAACAAGATTCTAGAGATTTGCTTTATGTGTCATGTGAAAATCAAAAAAAAAACAAAGTGTGTCATTTGCGTCAAATCAAATCAACAAGGATTGCGCTGAGATGCCCATTCAGGGGTTCATGGACCTTTCAAAAATCTGAACTTCCACTAATAGTGATGATGGTTCCTGAGCTTGGAACTCCATCTCTAAGCCCTCTATCTCTCCCATTCATAACTCCTTCAGACAGAGACTAATGTTCTTTAGAGACAAAGTACCCCACAGACAGCTGTCTGAACCTTTGCCTGAAATTGACATGTGAAGAGTCCTGGGGTGACTGTCCATGTCATGCAAATGTAGGATGTAGATCCTTCTCTGAGGATCGTCACTCTGTCATGGTGGAGAGACTTGTGAGCTCCTGAGATCTCAAGAGCAAAGTCATCTGGAGCTTAGGTCCCAGTAGGGTCAGCGATAGCAGTAAGGTCAAGAGAGAGGTTCCAGACAAAGAGCGATCCAATCAAGACCTCAACAGTGGAGCTGATGGAAGATGAGGACACATCACAATGGCACTGGAGGTAGAGAAAGGCTGCAACAGTGAAGGGACCCCAGTCATCTTGCATTGCATACCACTGGACCCTGACCCCGATCTGTCAAAAACCATGTGGTAGCTGCCCGTACGTCAGCCTTTCATGTTAAAGAAAGTCACACACAGGTGTTCTCCATTAAGGGATCTCCCCCTCGGGAGATCATACTCGACTTCAATGATCGCACTGCCAGGTTTATGTTATATGTCCAACAGTTCCCTGGATAGCCAGTTCACAGCGTGTGGTTGAGAGACGGCAACTCCCAGGATCCTGGAGTGGGCCACACCTACTGGGTCCTCATCTTACCTGTCCAGGCACATCCTGGCACAGAGATGGAATAATAATTCAGCTATAAACCCGGAGTCCGCCAACAGCCAGAGGCAGTGGAAGGAATCACACAACTACAGATTAGAACTTGCCCTGTTGACTTCAAAAGAAAGGGGAATTTGAAAAGTAAATCCAGGGCCCGTCAATGAGGAGAAAAACTAACACTGCAATCAGAGCCATGCTGAGGCTTTATAAGGTATTGGTCAGACAGCGCTTGGACTATTGTGAGCAGTTTTGGGTTCCTTATGTAAGAAAAGATGTGCTGACGTTGGAGAGGGTCATAAGAGTGGTTCTGGGAATGAAAGGGTTAACATTAATGAGGAGTGTTTGATGGCTCTGGGCCTGTACTTGCTAGAGTTTAGAAGAATGAGGGGGATCACATTGAAACCTACTAAATATTGAAAGACTTAGACAAAGTGGATGTGGAGAGGATGTTTCCTATAGTACGAGAGTCTAGGAACAGAGGATACAACCACAGAATACAAAGATGTCCCATTAGACTAACGGATGCCTTTATTTATTATTATTGGTATAGGACTATTAAACGTTTCCTAAGTCTAACAAAATAGACTCTTGACCTCAAAATGCACCTCATAATGATCTTGCTCTTATTGTCTACCTGCACTGCACTTTCTCTGTAGGAGCTTTGCTTTATTCTTCTTTCTTATATTGTTTCACATGTTCTAAAGTTTTATTTATCACATGTACATTGAAATGTAAAACATACGGTCAAATGCGAAGTTTTGTAGCAACAGCAAACACAGGTCAAGGATTGTGCTGGGGGTAACCGGCAAGTGTCACAACAGTTGCAGCAACAATATTGCATGCCCACAACTCCTGAACCCTAACCTCATCTTTGGACTGTGGGATGAAGCTGGAAATGCACACGTTCACAGGGAGAACAAACTAACTCCTTGCAGACAGCAGCAGGAATTTGTGATCATTGGCAGTGTAAAGCATTTGCAGAAATCGCTATGCCACCATATCAGCCTGGTTTTCTGGTTCATATGAAAGGGGCAGGCAGAAGGGGACTCTGCTGAAAAGAGTTAAAAAGTTAAAATTCAGACTAACAAATAATTCAAAATGGCACAAAGGCGCAAATGCACTAACAACAGCGGAAAGTGGGAAAATGAATTAAACATTCAAGGAATCTGTCACTTCTAGTTACAAAGAGTGGAATACAAGTATGTACATTAAAGAGAGTGGAATCACTTAGCGCCGAGTGGGATGTGCTGAACGTGACAAGAAGTTGGAAAGGAGGATCATTATTTATTTAGAGATACAATGCGGAATAGGCCCTTCCGGCCCTTCGAGCCACACCGCCCAGCAACCCGATTTAACCCTAATCTACTCACAGGAATATCTACAATTAGACCATAAGATATTTGAGCATGATTAGGTCATTTGGCCCATCAAGTCTGCTCCGCCATTTCATCATAGCTAATCCATTTCCCTCAGTTCCACTCTCCTGCCTTCTCCCCACATCCCTTCATGCCCTGACCAATCAAGAATCTGTTACCCACTGGCTTAAATATACCCAATGACTTGGCCTCCACAGCTGCCTGTAGCAACTCTCTGGCTAAAGAAATTCGTCCTCATCTCCGTTCTAAATGGATGTCCCTCTGCTTTAAGGCTGTGCACTCTGGTTCTAGACTCTCCCACTATGGGAAACATCCTTTCCACATCCACTCTATCTGGACCTTTCAACTTTTGATAGGCATCAAAGAGATCACTCCTTATTTTTCTGAATTCCAGTGAGTACATGCCCTTTCCTTCCTGGAATCATTCTCGTGAACTTCCTTTAAACCCCCTCAAATGTCAGCACATCATTTCTTAGATAAGGTGCCCAAAGCTGTTCACAGTACACCAAGTGAGGCCTTATAAAGCCTCAACATTACATCCTCATTTCTATATTCTAGTCCTCTCAAAATTAATGTTAACATTGCATTTGTCTTCCTCATCACTGACTCAAACTGCAAATTAACCTTTAGAGAAGACCCTTTGCATCTTGGATTTTTGAATTTTCTCTCCATGTAGAAAATAGTCTGCATTTTTATTTCTTCTACCAAAGTGCTTGACCATACATTTCCTGACACTGTATTCCATCTGCCACTTCATTTCCCATCCTTCTGATCTAGGTCCTTCTGCAGCCTCTCTGCTTCCTCAACTCTACCTGACCCTCCACCTATCTTCATATCGTCTGCAAACTTGGCCACAAAGCCATCAATCCCATCATCCAAATCATTAACATACAACATAAGAAGAAGCAGCCCACACTAGTCACCAGCAGCCAAGCAGAAAAAGCTCCCTTTATTCCCAGTCTTTGCCTCCTGCCAAGCAGTCAATGCTCTATCCATGCTAGAATCTTTCCAGTAATACCATAGGGTCTTAACTTATTAAACAGACTCATGTGCGACACCTTGTTAAAGGTCTTCAGAAAATCCAAGTACTCAACATCCACCAACTCTCCTTTGTCTATCCTGCTTGTTATTTCTTCAAAGAATTCCAACAGGTTCGTCAGGCTAGATTTTTCCTTATGAAAAAAACCGTGCTGACTGCAGCCTGTTTTATCATGTGCATCCAATTAACTTACAGGGGTATCTCTTTGGACTTTCAGATAAAATATACTATATATAAACTGTGCATTCAGCCATAGTGTATGGGAGTGTTTTAGAGGGACCTTGGAATGCACTGTAGCATTGTGGTTAGCATAACACTGTCACAGTTCACAGCACCAACCATCAGGGTTCAAATCCCACTGTTGTCTGTAAGGAGTTTGTACACTTTCCCTTAGGGGCTCCACTTTCCTCCCACATTTCACAGACATACGGGTTAGCGTTAGTAAGCTGTGTGCACACAATGGTGTTACAAGAAGCATGGTGAAACTTGTGGGCTGTCCACGGTACACCTTCAGAATGTGTTGGACCATCACACAAATGACACATGTCGCAGTGTACTTCCATGGTCCAATGACATGTGACAAATGAAGCTAAACTGTATCTAATCTTTATCTTAATGTGTATTGGTATTGGTTTATGATTATCACAAGTATCAAGGTACAGTGAAATATTTATCTTGCATACAATATGCACAGATCAAATCATTACACATTGAGCTAGAACAAGGTAAAACAATAACAATGCAGAATAAAATGCAAAAACTACTGAGAAAGTGCAGTACAGAACATAATGTGCAAGTTACACGTTCATGTTTCATAAGGTGGCAGTAGTCTTTGGATGGAATTAGAATTGGTTCATTATTGTCAGATACAGTGAAAAGCTTGTCTTGCATACTGCTCTTCCAGATCAAATCACTGCACAATGCTTTGAAGAAGATGGCTTTGGCCACGCTGGCTTTCACCAGTTAGGGCATTGCATATAGAAGCTGGGAGGTTACGTTGCAGTTGCAGAACATGACAGTGAGATTGCATTTGGAATATCTTGTTCAGTTTTGGATGCCCTGCTATAGGAAAGATGCTATTAAGCTGGAAGGAGTGCAGAGATTTACGAAGATGTTGGCGAGAATCAGAATACTGAGTTACGGAGAGAGGTTGAGTAGGTTAGACCCTTGTTTTCATTGGAGCATAGGAGAATGTGGGGTCGTCTTATCGAGGGGTATACAAAGTGGGATGGTCTTATCGAGGGGCATACAATTTGAGGGGCAGAGAAAGGGTGGATGCACATATTTAGTTTTCCCTCATGGTTGTGGAATCAAAAATTAGAGGGCTTAAGTTTAAGGTGAGACAGGAGAGATTTAATAGGAATGCGAGGGCCAACTATCTTACTCAGAAACTGGTCAGAACTGTATAGAGAATAAGCTGCTGGAGGAAGTGTTGAGGCAGGTAGATTAACAGCATGTAAAAGGCACTTGGACAGGTACATGGATAGAAAAGGTTGGGACGCATATGAGCCAAACACAGGCAAATGGGACTGGATTAGTATGTTACAGCTGAGCCAATGGGCCTGTCTCTGTTCTGTATGGCTCTGTCACTCTAAACATCCTCTGGGGGTACTCAACGGGTTGAGTGGCATCTGTGGGTGTAACAGAATTGTCGACAGTTTGCTTGAGACACTGCATCAAGACTTGTTAGTCTGTTTGGGAGGTATACTTGGAGATAGTGTATTGAGTATATAGTGCATTCTAAGATAAAGATTTCCTTTCGATGTTTTGATGTACTTTGAAGCATACAGTGAAATACATTGCTTGTGTCAACGACCAACACAGTCCAAGGAGTTTGTGGGACCAGTCCCCAAGTGCCTCCGTGCTTCCTACACCAACATAGCATTCCCACAAGTCACCAGCCCTAACCCAAACACCTTTGAAATGTGGGAAAAAACTGGAGCACCTGGACGAAACCTACATATCATGGGCAGAATGTACAAACCTTTTACAGACGGTAGTGGGAATTGAACCCCAATCGGTGATCACAGGCACATGCAGCCACTACGGAGGGAATGTTACTCAGTGTGGTGGACAGCATGCCAGTCGTGTCAGGCACTTTATCCTGAATGGTGCCATGACTCTTGTCGGAGCCAGACTAATGCAAGGATGTTCCCTCACCTTCCTCCCTGTGCCTGTTGGAAAGGCTTTGTCTCAGTACAGGAGCTACTCACTGTCGGATAACACCCACAGGATGCTGGAGGAACTCAGCAGGTCCAGGAGCATCTCTGGAGAGCAATAGACAGTCGACTGCCATTCCTTTTAGAAACACAGAAACATAGAAAACCTACAGCACAATACAGGCCCTTTGGCTCACAAAGTTGGGCTGAACATGTCCCTACCTTACTAGGGTTACCCATAGCTCTCTATTTTTCTAAGCTCCATGTACCTATCCAAAAGTCTCTTAAACGACCCTATCGTATCCGTCTCCACCACCATTGCCAGCAGCCCATTCCATGCACTCACCACTCTCTGCGTAAAAAACTTACCCCTGACATCTCCTCTGTACCTACTCCCCAGCACCTTAAACCTGTGTCCTCTTGTGGCAACCATTTCAGCCCTGGGAAAAAGTCTCTGACTATCCACATGATCAATTACTTTTAAAGTAATACTCAGATAGAGTTAAGTAGTGTTTCAACAGCTTTAACATAGGGGGTTGGAACAGCTGTGTGGTTTGCTGGACCATTTAATATTCAACTATGTTGATGAGGACCTGGGGTAATAAATAAACTTGACTAGGTAGGCTATTAGATTTCAGCAACGCCCATGAACCCATGAACACTGTTGTTATTCCTGTCAGTTTGTATTCCTTCCCCTCCCCTGCCCTCTTATTTTAGCATCTTCCCCCTTCCTTTCCAGTCCTGATGGAGGGTCTTAGCTTGAAATGCCGACTGCTTATTCCTGTCCCTGGATGCTGCCGCACCTGCTGAGTTCTTTCAGCATTTGCCTGTGGTTCTCTGGATTTCCAGCATGTGCAGAATCTCAGTGTCCTACTCACTGCAGGAGGCCCAGGCATTGGCTTGCTCATCTAGTCAGCATTTATATGACCAAGCTTGTTAAACATGTCGCAAATGTTAACCAGGAGCTACTACTGCAATTCGGTGGTGTTACTGGAATCCAATGCTGGTACTGGGATTCGCTGGTGGTACTGGAATTTGGTGATGGTACTGGAATTCGGTGATGTTACTGGAATTCGGTGAGGATACTGGAATTCGGTGCTGGCACTGGAAATCGGTGATGGTACTGGAATTCGGTGATGGTACTAGAATTCAGTGGTGATACTGGAATTTGGTGGTGGTACTGCAATTCGGTGGTGGTACTGGAATTTGGTAGTGGTACCAGAATTGGGTGGTGGTACTGGAATTCGGTGATGGTACTGGAGTTCGATGATGGTACTGGAATTCGGTGATGGTACTGGAATTCGGTGATGTTACTGGAATTCAGTGGTGATACTGGAATTTGGTGGTGGTACTGGAATTAGGTGGTGGTACTGGAATTGAGTGATGGTACTGGAATTCAGTGGTGATACTGGAATTTGGTGGTGGTACTGGAATTCGGTGGTGGTACTGTAATTCGGTGATGGTACTGGAATTCAGTGGTGATACTGGAATTTGGTGGAGGTACTGGAATTCGGTGGTTGTACTGGCATTCTGCAATGGTACTGGAATTCAGTGATGGTACTGGAATTCGGTGATGGTACTGTAATTCGGTGATGGTGCTGGAATTCGATGATGGTACTGGAATTTGGTGATGGTACTGGAGTTTGATGATGGTATGGAATTGGGTGATGGTACTGGAATTCGGTGGTGGTACTGGAATTCGGTGGTGGTACTGGAATTCGCTGATGGTACTGGAATTCAGTGGTGATACTGGAATTTGGTGGTGGTACTAGAATTCGGTGATGGTACTGGAATTCGCAGGTGGTACTGGAATTCAGTGGTGGTACTGGCATTCCGCAATAGTACTGGAATTCGGTGATGGTACGGGAATTCGCTGCTGGCACTGGAATTCGGTGGTGGTACAGGCATTCCGCAATGGTACTGGAATTCAGTGATGGCACTAGATTTCAGTGATGGTACTGGAATTCGCTGGTGGTACTGGAATTCTCTGGTGGTACTGGAGTTCGATGATGGTACTGGAATTGGGTGATGGTACTCGAATTCGGTGATGTTACTGGAATTCAGTGGTGATACTGGAATTTGGTGGTGGTACTGGAATTAGGTGGTGGTACTGGAATTGAGTGATGGTACTGGAATTCAGTGGTGATACTAGAATTTGGTGGTGGTACTGGAATTCAGTGGCGGTACTGTAATTCGGTGATGGTACTGGAATTCAGTGGTGATACTGGAATTTGGTGGTGGTACTGGAATTCGGTGGTTGTACTGGCATTCTGCAATGGTACTGGAATTCAGTGATGGTACTGGAATTCACTAGTGGTACTGGAATTCGATGATGGTACTGGAATTTGGTGATGGTGCTGGAGTTTGATGATGCTACTGGAATTGGGTGATGGTACTGGAATTCGGTGGTGGTACTGGAATTCGGTGGTGGTACTGGAATTAGGTGGTGGTACTGGAATTCGCTGATGGTACTGGAATTCAGTGGTGATACTGGAATTTGGTGGTGGTACTAGAATTCGTGATGGTACTGGAATTCGCAGGTGGTACTGGAATTCAGTGGTGGTACTGGCATTCCGCAATAGTACTGGAATTCGGTGATGGTACGGGAATTCGCTGGTGGTACTGGAATTTGGTGGTGGTACTGGCATTCCGCAATGGTACTGGAATTCAGTGATGGCACTGGAATTCGCTGGTGGTACTGGAATTCTCTGGTGGTACTGGAATTGGGTGATGGTACTGGAATTGGGTGGTGGTACTGGAATTCGCTGGTGGTTCTGGAATTCGGTGATGGTACTGGAATTCGCTAGTGGTACTGGAATTCGGTGATGGTACTGTAATTCTGTGATGGTACTGGAATTCGATGATGGTACTGGAATTGGGTGATGGTACTGGAATTCGGTGGTGGCACTGGAATTCGGTGATGGTACTGGAATTCAGTGGTGATACTGGAATTTGGTGGTGGTACTAGAATTCGGTGATGGTACTAGAATTCGCAGGTGGTACTGGAATTCAGTGGTGGTACTGGAATTTGGTGGTGGTACTGGAATTAGGTGGTGGTACTGGAATTGAGTGATGGTACTGGAATTCAGTGGTGATACTAGAATTTGGTGGTGGTACTGGAATTCAGTGGCGGTACTGTAATTCGGTGATGGTACTGGAATTCAGTGGTGATACTGGAATTTGGTGGTGGTACTGGAATTCGGTGGTTGTACTGGCATTCTGCAATGGTACTGGAATTCAGTGATGGTACTGGAATTCGCTAGTGGTACTGGAATTCGATGATGGTACTGGAATTTGGTGATGGTGCTGGAGTTTGATGATGCTACTGGAATTGGGTGATGGTACTGGAATTCGGTGGTGGTACTGGAATTCGGTGGTGGTACTGGAATTAGGTGGTGGTACTGGAATTCGCTGATGGTACTGGAATTCAGTGGTGATACTGGAATTTGGTGGTGGTACTAGAATTCGTGATGGTACTGGAATTCGCAGGTGGTACTGGAATTCAGTGGTGGTACTGGCATTCCGCAATAGTACTGGAATTCGGTGATGGTACGGGAATTCGCTGGTGGTACTGGAATTTGGTGGTGGTACTGGCATTCCGCAATGGTACTGGAATTCAGTGATGGCACTGGAATTCGCTGGTGGTACTGGAATTCTCTGGTGGTACTGGAATTGGGTGATGGTACTGGAATTGGGTGGTGGTACTGGAATTCGCTGGTGGTTCTGGAATTCGGTGATGGTACTGGAATTCGCTAGTGGTACTGGAATTCGGTGATGGTACTGTAATTCTGTGATGGTACTGGAATTCGATGATGGTACTGGAATTGGGTGATGGTACTGGAATTCGGTGGTGGCACTGGAATTCAGTGATGGTACTGGAATTCAGTGGTGATACTGGAATTTGGTGGTGGTACTAGAATTCGGTGATGGTACTAGAATTCGCAGGTGGTACTGGAATTCAGTGGTGGTACTGGAATTTGGTGGTGGTACTGGAATTAGGTGGTGGTACTGGAATTGAGTGATGGTACTGGAATTCAGTGGTGATACTAGAATTTGGTGGTGGTACTGGAATTCAGTGGCGGTACTGTAATTCGGTGATGGTACTGGAATTCAGTGGTGATACTGGAATTTGGTGGTGGTACTGGAATTCGGTGGTTGTACTGGCATTCTGCAATGGTACTGGAATTCAGTGATGGTACTGGAATTCGCTAGTGGTACTGGAATTCGATGATGGTACTGGAATTTGGTGATGGTGCTGGAGTTTGATGATGCTACTGGAATTGGGTGATGGTACTGGAATTCGGTGGTGGTACTGGAATTCGGTGGTGGTACTGGAATTAGGTGGTGGTACTGGAATTCGCTGATGGTACTGGAATTCAGTGGTGATACTGGAATTTGTTGGTGGTACTAGAATTCGTGATGGTACTGGAATTCGCGGGTGGTACTGGAATTCAGTGGTGGTACTGGCATTCCGCAATAGTACTGGAATTCGGTGATGGTACGGGAATTCGCTGGTGGTACTGGAATTTGGTGGTGGTACTGGCATTCCGCAATGGTACTGGAATTCAGTGATGGCACTGGAATTCGCTGGTGGTACTGGAATTCTCTGGTGGTACTGGAATTGGGTGATGGTACTGGAATTGGGTGGTGGTACTGGAATTCGCTGGTGGTTCTGGAATTCGGTGATGGTACTGGAATTCGCTAGTGGTACTGGAATTCGGTGATGGTACTGTAATTCTGTGATGGTACTGGAATTCGATGATGGTACTGGAATTGGGTGATGGTACTGGAATTCGGTGGTGGCACTGGAATTCGGTGATGGTACTGGAATTCAGTGGTGATACTGGAATTTGGTGGTGGTACTAGAATTCGGTGGTGGTACTGTAATTCGATGATGGTACTGGAATTCGGTGATGGTACTGGAATTCGGTGATGTTACTGGAATTCAGTGGTGATACTGGAATTTGGTGGTGGTACTGGAATTAGGTGGTGGTACTGGAATTGAGTGATGGTACTGGAATTCAGTGGTGATACTGGAATTTGGTGGTGGTACTGGAATTCGGTGGTGGTACTGTAATTCGGTGATGGTACTGGAATTCAGTGGTGATACTGGAATTTGGTGGAGGTACTGGAATTCGGTGGTTGTACTGGCATTCTGCAATGGTACTGAAATTCAGTGATAGTACTGGAATTCAGTGGTGATACTGGAATTTGGTGGTGGTACTAGAATTCGGTGATGGTACTGGAATTCGCAGGTGGTACTGGAATTCAGTGGTGGTACTGGCATTCCGCAATAGTACTGGAATTCGGTGATGGTACGGGAATTCGCTGCTGGTACTGGAATTTGGTGGTGGTACAGGCATTCCGCAATGGTACTGGAATTCAGTGATGGCACTAGATTTCAGTGATGGTACTGGAATTCGCTGGTGGTACTGGAATTCTCTGGTGGTACTGGAATTGGGTGATGGTACTGGAATTGGGTGGTGGTACTGGAATTCGGTGATGGTACTGGAGTTCGATGATGGTACTGGAATTGGGTGATGGTACTCGAATTCGGTGATGTTACTGGAATTCAGTGGTGATACTGGAATTGAGTGATGGTACTGGAATTCAGTGGTGATACTAGAATTTGGTGGTGGTACTGGAATTCAGTGGCGGTACTGTAATTCGGTGATGGTACTGGAATTCAGTGGTGATACTGGAATTTGGTGGTGGTACTGGAATTCGGTGGTTGTACTGGCATTCTGCAATGGTACTGGAATTCAGTGATGGTACTGGAATTCGCTAGTGGTACTGGAATTCGGTGATGGTACTGTAATTCGGCGATGGTACTGGAATTCGATGATGGTACTGGAATTTGGTGATGGTGCTGGAGTTTGATGATGCTACTGGAATTGGGTGATGGTACTGGAATTCGGTGGTGGTACTGGAATTCGGTGGTGGTACTGGAATTAGGTGGTGGTACTGGAATTCGCTGATGGTACTGGAATTCAGTGGTGATACTGGAATTTGGTGGTGGTACTGGAATTCGTGATGGTACTGGAATTCGCAGGTGGTACTGGAATTCAGAGGTGGTACTGGCATTCCGCAATAGTACTGGAATTCGGTGATGGTACGGGAATTCGCTGGTGGTACTGGAATTTGGTGGTGGTACTGGCATTCCGCAATGGTACTGGAATTCAGTGATGGCACTGGAATTCGCTGGTGGTACTGGAATTCTCTGGTGGTACTGGAATTGGAGAATGGTACTGGAATTGGGTGGTGGTACTGGAATTCGCTGGTGGTTCTGGAATTCGGTGATGGTACTGGAATTGAGTGATGGTACTGGAATTCGCTGGTGGTACTGGAATTGGGTGATGGTACTGGAATTGGGTGATGGTACTGGAATTCGCTGGTGGTACTGGAATTGGGTGATGGTACTGGAATTCGGTGGTGGTACTGTAATTCGGTGATGGTACTGGAATTCAGTGATGGTACTGGAATTCGCTAGTGGTACTGGAATTCGGTGATGGTACTGTAATTCTGTGATGGTACTGGAATTCGATGATGGCACTGGAATTAGGTGGTGGTACTGGAATTCGGTGATGGTACTGGAATTGGGTGATGGTACTGGAATTCGGTGGTGGCACTGGAATTCGGTGATGGTACTGGAATTCAGTGGTGATACTGGAATTTGGTGGTGGTACTAGAATTCGGTGATGGTACTAGAATTCGCAGGTGGTACTGGAATTCAGTGGTGGTACTGGCATTCCGCAATAGTACTGGAATTGGGTGATGGTACTGGAATTCGGTGGTGATACTGGAATTCGGTGGTGGTACTGGAATTAGGTGGTGGTACTGGAATTCGCTGATGGTACTGGAATTCAGTGGTGATACTGGAATTTGGTGGTGGTACTAGAATTCGGTGGTGGTACTGGAATTCGCAGGTGGTACTGGAATTCAGTGGTGGTACTGGCATTCCGCAATGGTACTGGAATTCGGTGATGGTACGGGAATTCGCTGGTGGTACTGGAATTGGGTGATGGTACTGGAATTGGGTGATGGTACTGGAATTCGGTGGTGGTTCTGGAATTTGGTGATGGCACTGGAATTGAGTGATGGTACTGGAATTGGGTGATAGTACTGGAATTCGCTGGAGGTACTGGAATTGGGTGATAGTACTGGAATTCGCGGGAGGTACTGGAATTGGGTGATTGTACTGGAATTCGGTGGTGGTACTGGAATTCGGTGGTGGTACTGGCATTCCGCAATGGTACTGGAATTCAGTGATGGCACTGGAATTCGGTGATGGTACAGGAATTCGGTTGTGGTACTGGAATTAGGTGGTGGTACTGGAATTCGGTGATGGTACTGGAATTCAGTGGTGATACTGGAATTTGGTGGTGGTACTGGAATTCGGTGGTGGTACTGGAATTCGCTGGTGGTTCTGGAATTCGGTGATGCTACTGGAATTGAGTGATGGTACTGGAATTCGCTGGTGGTACTGGAATTCAGTGGTGATACTGGAATTTGGTGGTGGTACTGGAATTCCGTGAGGGTACTGGAATTAGCTGATGGTACTGGAATTCGGTGATGGTACTGGAATTCGCTGGTGGTACTGGAATTGGGTGATGGTACTGGAATTCGATGGTGGTACTGGAATTGGGTGGTGGTACTGGAATTGGGTGATGGTACTGGAATTCGGTGGTGGTACTGCAATTGGGTGATGGTACTGGAATTCGATGGTGATACTGGAATTCGGTGGTAGTACTGGAATTCCGCAATGGTACTGGAATTCGGTGATGGTACTGGAATTTGCTGGTGGTACTGGAATTCGGTGATGATACTAGAATTCGCTGGTGGTACTGGAATTCAGTGACGGTACTGGAATTCGGTGATGGTACTGGAATTCTCTCGTGGTACTGGAATTCGGTAATGGTACTGAAATTCAGTGGTGGTACTGGAATTCGGTGATGGTACTGGAATTCAGTGGTGATACTGGAATTCGGTGGTTGTATTGGCATTCCGCAATGGTACTGGAATTCAGTGATGGCACTGGAATTCGGTGATGGTACAGGAATTCGGTGGTGGTACTGGAATTAGGTGGTCGTACTGGAATTCGGTGGTGGTACTGGAATTCGCTGGTGGTTCTGGAATTGGGTGATGGTACTGGAATTGAGTGATGGTACTGGAATTCGGTGGTGGTACTGGAATTCGGTGGTGGTACTGGAATTAGGTGGTGGTACTGGAATTCGCTGATGGTACTGGAATTCAGTGGTGATACTGGAATTTGGTGGTGGTACTAGAATTCGTGATGGTACTGGAATTCGCAGGTGGTACTGGAATTCAGAGGTGGTACTGGCATTCCGCAATAGTACTGGAATTCGGTGATGGTACGGGAATTCGCTGGTGGTACTGGAATTTGGTGGTGGTACTGGCATTCCGCAATGGTACTGGAATTCAGTGATGGCACTGGAATTCGCTGGTGGTACTGGAATTCTCTGGTGGTACTGGAATTGGAGAATGGTACTGGAATTGGGTGGTGGTACTGGAATTCGCTGGTGGTTCTGGAATTCGGTGATGGTACTGGAATTGAGTGATGGTACTGGAATTCGCTGGTGGTACTGGAATTGGGTGATGGTACTGGAATTGGGTGATGGTACTGGAATTCGCTGGTGGTACTGGAATTGGGTGATGGTACTGGAATTCGGTGGTGGTACTGTAATTCGGTGATGGTACTGGAATTCAGTGATGGTACTGGAATTCGCTAGTGGTACTGGAATTCGGTGATGGTACTGTAATTCTGTGATGGTACTGGAATTCGATGATGGCACTGGAATTAGGTGGTGGTACTGGAATTCGGTGATGGTACTGGAATTGGGTGATGGTACTGGAATTCGGTGGTGGCACTGGAATTCGGTGATGGTACTGGAATTCAGTGGTGATACTGGAATTTGGTGGTGGTACTAGAATTCGGTGATGGTACTAGAATTCGCAGGTGGTACTGGAATTCAGTGGTGGTACTGGCATTCCGCAATAGTACTGGAATTGGGTGATGGTACTGGAATTCGGTGGTGATACTGGAATTCGGTGGTGGTACTGGAATTAGGTGGTGGTACTGGAATTCGCTGATGGTACTGGAATTCAGTGGTGATACTGGAATTTGGTGGTGGTACTAGAATTCGGTGGTGGTACTGGAATTCGCAGGTGGTACTGGAATTCAGTGGTGGTACTGGCATTCCGCAATGGTACTGGAATTCGGTGATGGTACGGGAATTCGCTGGTGGTACTGGAATTGGGTGATGGTACTGGAATTGGGTGATGGTACTGGAATTCGGTGGTGGTTCTGGAATTTGGTGATGGCACTGGAATTGAGTGATGGTACTGGAATTGGGTGATAGTACTGGAATTCGCTGGAGGTACTGGAATTGGGTGATAGTACTGGAATTCGCGGGAGGTACTGGAATTGGGTGATTGTACTGGAATTCGGTGGTGGTACTGGAATTCAGTGGTGATACTGGAATTCGGTTGTGGTACTGGAATTAGGTGGTGGTACTGGAATTCGGTGATGGTACTGGAATTCAGTGGTGATACTGGAATTTGGTGGTGGTACTGGAATTCGGTGGTGGTACTGGAATTCGCTGGTGGTTCTGGAATTCGGTGATGCTACTGGAATTGAGTGATGGTACTGGAATTCGCTGGTGGTACTGGAATTCAGTGGTGATACTGGAATTTGGTGGTGGTACTGGAATTCCGTGAGGGTACTGGAATTAGCTGATGGTACTGGAATTCGGTGATGGTACTGGAATTCGCTGGTGGTACTGGAATTGGGTGATGGTACTGGAATTCGATGGTGGTACTGGAATTGGGTGGTGGTACTGGAATTGGGTGATGGTACTGGAATTCGGTGGTGGTACTGCAATTGGGTGATGGTACTGGAATTCGATGGTGATACTGGAATTCGGTGGTAGTACTGGAATTCCGCAATGGTACTGGAATTCGGTGATGGTACTGGAATTTGCTGGTGGTACTGGAATTCGGTGATGATACTAGAATTCGCTGGTGGTACTGGAATTCAGTGACGGTACTGGAATTCGGTGATGGTACTGGAATTCTCTCGTGGTACTGGAATTCGGTAATGGTACTGAAATTCAGTGGTGGTACTGGAATTCGGTGATGGTACTGGAATTCAGTGGTGATACTGGAATTCGGTGGTTGTATTGGCATTCCGCAATGGTACTGGAATTCAGTGATGGCACTGGAATTCGGTGATGGTACAGGAATTCGGTGGTGGTACTGGAATTAGGTGGTCGTACTGGAATTCGGTGGTGGTACTGGAATTCGCTGGTGGTTCTGGAATTGGGTGATGGTACTGGAATTGAGTGATGGTACTGGAATTCGCTGGTGGTACGGGAATTCAGTTGTGATACTGGAATTTGCGGGTGGTACTGGAATTCCGTGAGGGTACTGGAATTAGGTGGTGGTACTGGAATTTGATGATGCTACTGGAATTGGGTGATGGTACTGGAATTCGGTGATGGTACTGGAATTCGGTGGTGGTACTGGAATTAGGTGGTGGTACTGGAATTTGGTGATGGTACTGGAATTCAGTGGTGATACTGGAATTTGGTGGTGGTACTAGAATTCAGTGATGGTACTGGAATTCGCAGGTGGTACTGGAATTCAGTGGTGGTACTGGCATTCCGCAATAGTACTGGAATTCGGTGATGGTACGGGAATTCGCTGGTGGTACTGGAATTCGCTGGTGGTACTGGCATTCCGCAATGGTACTGGAATTCAGTGATGGTACTGGAATTCGCTGGTGGTACTGGAATTCGCTGGTGGTTCTGCAATTCGGTGATGGTACTGGAATTGAGTGATGGTACTGGAATTCACTGGTGGTACTGGAATTGGGCGATGGTACTGGAATTGGGTGATGGTACTGGAATTCGCTGGTGGTATTGGAATTGTGTGATGGTACTGGAATTCGGTGGTGGTACTGGAATTCGGTGGTGGTACTGGCATTCCGCAATGGTACTGGAATTCAGTGATGGCACTGGAATTCGGTGATGGCACAGGCATTCGGTGGTGGTACTGGAATTAGGTGGTGGTACTGGAATTCGGTGATGGTACTGGAATTCAGTGGTGATACTGGAATTTGGTGGTGGTACTGGAATTGGGTGATGGTACTGGAATTCGGTGGTGGTACTGCAATTGGGTGATGGTACTGGAATTCGGTGATTGTACTGGAATTCTCTCGTGGTACTGGAATTCGGTGATGGTACTGGAATTCTCTCGTGGTACTGGAATTCGGTAATGGTACTGAAATTCGGTGGTGGTACTGGAATTCGGTGATGGTACTGGAATTCAGTGGTGATACTGGAATTTGTTGGTGGTCCTGGAATTCGGTGGTGGTACTGGAATTCGGTGATGGTACTGGAATTCAGTGGTGATACTGGAATTGGGTGATGGTACTGGAATTCGCTGGTGGTTCTGGAATTCGGTGATTGTACTGGAATTGAGTGATGGTACTGGAATTCGCTGGTGGTACTGGAATTCGGTGATGATACTGGAATTTGTGTGATGGTACTGGAATTCGATGGTGGTACTGGAATTGGGTGATGGTACTGGAATTCGGTGGTGGTACTGCAATTGGGTGATGGTACTGGAATTCGATGGTGTTACTGAATTCGGTGGTAGTACTGGAATTCCGCAATGGTACTGGAATTCGGTGATGGTACTGGAATTTGCTGGTGGTACTGGAATTCGGTGATGATACTAGAATTCGCTGGTGATACTGGAATTCAGTGACGGTACTGGAATTCGGTGATGGTACTGGAATTCGATGGTGGTACCTGAATTCGGTGATGATACTGGAATTGGGTGATGGTACTGGAATTCGATGGTGGTACTGGAATTGGGTGATGGGCCTGGAATTCGGTGATGGTACTGGAATTGGGTGGTGGTACTGGAATTGGGTGATGGTACTGGAATTCGGAGGTGGTACTGCAATTGGGTGATGGTACTGGCATTCGATGGTGGTACTGGAATTCGGTGGTGGTACTGGAATTCGGTGGTGGTACTGGCATTCCGCAATGGTACTGGAATTCAGTGATGGCACTGGATTTCAGTGATGGTACTGGAATTCTCTGGTGGTACTGGAATTGGGTGACGGTACTGGAATTCAGTGATGGCACTGGAATTCGGTGATGGTCCAGGAATTCGGTGGTGGTACTGGAATTAGGTGGTGGTACTGGAATTCGGTGATGGTACTGGAATTCAGTGGTGATACTGGAATTGGGTGGTGGTACTGGAATTCGCTGGTGGTTCTGGAATTCGGTGATGCTACTGGAATTGAGTGATGGTACTTAATTCGCTGGTGGTACTGGAATTCAGTGGTGATACTAGAATTTGGTGGTGGTACTGGAATTCCGTGAGGGTACTGGAATTAGGTGGTGGTACTGGAATTCGGTGATGGTACTGGAATTGGGTGATGGTACTGGAATTCGATGGTGGTACTGGAATTGGATGGTGGTACTGGAATTGGGTGATGGTACTGGAATTCGGTGGTGGTACTGCAATTGGGTGATGGTACTGGAATTCGATGGTGATACTGGAATTCGGTGGTAGTACTGGGATTCCGCAATGGTTCTGGAATTCGGTGATGCTACTGGAATTGAGTGATGGTACTGGAATTCGCTGGTGGTACTGGAATTCAGTGGTGATACTAGAATTTGGTGGTGGTACTGGAATTCCGTGAGGGTACTGGAATTAGGTGGTGGTACTGGAATTCGGTGATGGTACTGGAATTGGGTGATGGTACTGGAATTCGGTGGTGGTACTGCAATTGGGTGATGGTACTGGAATTCGATGGTGATACTGGAATTCGGTGGTAGTAATGGGATTCCGCAATGGTACTGGAATTCCGTGATGGTACTGGAATTTGCTGGTGGTACTGGAATTCGGTGATGATACTAGAATTCGCTGGTGGTACTGGAATTCAGTGACGGTACTGGAATTCGGTGATGGTACTGGAATTCTCTCGTGGTACTGGAATTCGGTAATGGTACTGAAATTCAGTGGTGGTACTGGAATTCGGTGATGGTACTGGAATTCAGTGGTGATACTGGAATTCGGTGGTGGTACTGGCATTCCGCAATGTTACTGGAATTCAGTGATGGCACTGGAATTCGGTGATGGCACTGGAATTCGGTGATGGTACAGGAATTCGGTGGTGGTACTGGAATTAGGTGGTGGTACTGGAATTCGGTGGTGGTACTGGAATTCGCTGGTGGTTCTGGAATTGGGTGATGGTACTGGAATTGAGTGATGGTACTGGAATTCGCTGGTGGTACGGGAATTCAGTTGTGATACTGGAATTTGCGGGTGGTACTGGAATTCCGTGAGGGTACTGGAATTAGGTGGTGGTACTGGAATTTGATGATGCTACTGGAATTGGGTGATGGTACTGGAATTCGGTGATGGTACTGGAATTCGGTGGTGGTACTGGAATTAGGTGGTGGTACTGGAATTTGGTGATGGTACTGGAATTCAGTGGTGATACTGGAATTCGCAGGTTGTACTGGAATTCAGTTGTGGTACTGGCATTCCGCAATAGTACTGGAATTCGGTGATGGTACGGGAATTCGCTGGTGGTACTGGAATTCGCTGGTGGTACTGGCATTCTGCAATGGTACTGGAATTCAGTGATGGTACTGGAATTCGCTGGTGGTACTGGAATTCGCTGGTGGTTCTGCAATTCGGTGATGGTACTGGAATTGAGTGATGGTACTGGAATTCGCTGGTGGTACTGGAATTGGGTGATGGTACTGGAATTCGCTGGTGGTATTGGAATTGGGTGATGGTACTGGAATTCGGTGGTGGTACTGGAATTCGGTGGTGGTACTGGCATTCCGCAATGGTACTGGAATTCAGTGATGGCACTGGAATTCGGTGATGGCACAGGAATTCGGTGGTGGTACTGGAATTAGGTGGTGGTACTGGAATTCGGTGATGGTACTGGAATTCAGTGGTGATACTGGAATTTGGTGGTGGTACTGGAATTGGGTGATGGTACTGGAATTCGGTGGTGGTACTGCAATTGGGTGATGGTACTGGAATTCGGTGATGGTACTGGAATTCTCTCGTGGTACTGGAATTCGGTGATGGTACTGGAATTCTCTCGTGGTACTGGAATTCGGTAATGGTACTGAAATTCGGTGGTGGTACTGGAATTCGGTGATGGTACTGGAATTCAGTGGTGATACTGGAATTTGTTGGTGGTCCTGGAATTCGGTGGTGGTATTGGAATTCGGTGATGGTACTGGAATTCAGTGGTGATACTGGAATTGGGTGATGGTACTGGAATTCGCTGGTGGTTCTGGAATTCAGTGATTGTACTGGAATTGAGTGATGGTACTGGAATTCGCTGGTGGTACTGGAATTCGGTGATGATACTGGAATTTGTGTGATGGTACTGGAATTCGATGGTGGTACTGGAATTGGGTGATGGTACTGGAATTCGGTGGTGGTACTGCAATTGGGTGATGGTACTGGAATTCGATGGTGTTACTGAATTCGGTGGTAGTACTGGAATTCCGCAATGGTACTGGAATTCGGTGATGGTACTGGAATTTGCTGGTGGTACTGGAATTCGGTGATGATACTAGAATTCGCTGGTGATACTGGAATTCAGTGACGGTACTGGAATTCGGTGATGGTACTGGAATTCGATGGTGGTACTGGAATTCGGTGATGATACTGGAATTGGGTGATGGTACTTGAATTCGATGGTGGTACTGGAATTGGGTGATGGGACTGGAATTCGGTGATGGTACTGGAATTGGGTGGTGGTACTGGAATTGGGTGATGGTACTGGAATTCGGAGGTGGTACTGCAATTGGGTGATGGTACTGGAAATCGGTGGTGATACTGGAATTCGGTGGTAGTACTGGAATTCCGCAATGGTACTGGAATTCGGTGATGATACTACAATTCGCTGGTGGGACTGGAATTCAGTGACGGTACTGGAATTTGGTGATGGTACTGGAATTCTCTGGTGGTACTGGAATTCGGTGATGGTACTGGAATTTGCTGGTGGTACTGGAATTCGGTGATGATACTAGAATTCGCTGGTGGTACTGGAATTCAGTGACGGTACTGGAATTCGGTGATGGTACTGGAATTCTCTGGTGGTACTGGAATTCGGTGATTGTACTGGAATTTGCTGCTGGTACTGGAATTCGGTGATGATACTAGAATTCGCTGGTGGTACTGGAATTCAGTGACGGTACTGGAATTCGGTGATGGTACTGGAATTCTCTGGTGGTACTGGAATTCGGTGATGGTACTGGAATTCG
The DNA here is from genome assembly GCF_963921235.1 of Mobula hypostoma. Classification (NCBI taxonomy): domain Eukaryota; kingdom Metazoa; phylum Chordata; class Chondrichthyes; order Myliobatiformes; family Myliobatidae; genus Mobula; species Mobula hypostoma. The sequence continues at coordinate 103,887,013 of NC_086102.1, forward strand.
GTGATGGTACTGAAATTAGGTGGTGGTACTGATATTCGGTGGTGGTACTGGAATTCAGTGACGGTACTGGAATTCGGTGATGGTACTGGAATTCTCTGGTGGTACTGGAATTCGGTGGTGGTACTGGAATTCGGTGATGGTACTGGAATTCTGTGGTGGTACTGGAATTCGGTGATGGTACTGGAATTCGGTGATGGTACTGGAATTCGGTGGCTGGGGCTGAACATCACTGCTCGGTAATTAGGCACTCTATTGTTGGACATTATCATTCACTGTTCTGTGTGTGGATTCTGCTACTAAATGTACTTAGCCTGGGCTGAGATGAAAGGACATGCTCACGTTACACTTCCTTTGCTTAAAGAAAGAAAGATTAGCTTTATTTATCAGGCGTTTATTGAAACGTGCAGTGAAATGTGTTGCATTGTGCCAAATCAAATCAGTGAGAATTGTGCTGAGTAGTTTGCAAGGGAAGAAAGCAGAGTGCCTGGAGGAAACCATATGATTATGGGGAGAATAGGCAAACTCCTTACAGACTGCGGTAGGAGTTGAATCCCAATTGGTGATCACTGGCACTAGCCGCTACACTACCATGCCACCCTGAGCATATCTCGGGAAAATCCAATGCAGCTACTTTATGCCAAGTGGGCAACATTGAGCTCCACAGCCCCCCAACCCCAAACCAAATGCTGAGTCCATGCTTTGTACACTATCAACTATCGTCAAGTGTCCCCACTATCCAGGCCATGTCATCTTCTCACTTCTACCATCAGGCAGGAAGTACAGAAGCCTGAAGTCCCACCAACCAAGCTCGGGAGCAGTTACTTCCCCACAACCATCAGGTTCTTGAACTGACCTGCACCACCTCTGCAATGGAACATTACAGACTGCCTCTTGCACTGCCATGGATTTATGTTCTTTGTGTGTTGTCTAAACCAACATGCATGTACTGTTGGTGCAAGCGAGTTTTCATTATACCAGTACCTCACCGAATTTATGCAGATGACAACAAACTAGACTTGACTTACACTTCCATCAACAGATAGAGTCCTCAATCTGGAATTACTGACCTCAACACTTCAATTCCTATGCTTCTATTCTCCTGAAAAATCTACCTTCTTAACCAAGTCTTTGATATCTCAATATTACCAAAGTCACCTGGTCACCTTATTATAGGAATGTTGTGAAAGCTTTAGCGAGGGTGCAGAGGAGATTTGCCAGGATGCTGCCTGTATTAGAGAGCATGTCTTATGAGGATAGGTTGAGCGAGCTGGGGCTTTTCTCTTAGCAGTGAAGGAGGATGACAGGTGATTTGACAGAGGTGTACAAGATAATAAGAGACATAAATCAGTGATTATGCAGCAACTTCTTCCTAGGATGGATCTGCCTAATATGAGAGGGTATAATTTTAAGTTATTTGGAGGAAAATAGAGGAGAGACGTCAGAAGAAGACGTTTTACGTAGGGTGGTTGGGTGCTTGGAACACACTGCCAGGGGTTGTGGTAGAGGCAGATACGTTAAGGATATTTACGAAACTCTTAGATAGATGCATGAATGATAGAAAAATGTAGGGCTATGTGGGAGGAAGGTGTCATATTGATCTTGAAATAGGTTAAAAGTTCAACACAACATCTGTACTGTTCTATTTTCTATATGGATCAATCAAATCTTGGCTAATACTGCTGCCACAGGGTAAAACACTGCATGAAATGAACGGCACAAATGCAAGTTGCAATTCCCTGTAGAGGAACTCTCTAATAGCATAGACTAGTCAGTAGAACCGATGTGTCAAACCTATTCCCCTTCATCTGGAAAATGGGGAAGCTAAATTATTTATACTGACAAAGTAAAGCAAAAATGCATTAAAAGTTAAAACTACAATGGTTTACAAAAGATAGCACAATCAAAGCAGGTTCATGACCCATGATGAGTGTGTGTGTGCGTGTGTGTGTGTGTGTGTGTCTGTGTGTCAGTGTGTGTGCGTGAGTGTGTGTGGGGTGTATGTGCGTGGTGTGTGAGGGTGTGTGTGTGGTGTGTGAGGTGTTTTTGTGTGTTTGTGATGTGTGGGGGGGGCAGTGTTTGTGTATGTGTAGGGGGCTATATGTGTGGTGTGTGTGCGTGTGTGTGTGTGTGTGTGTGTGTGTATTTGTGTGGTGTTTGTGTGTGTGTGATGTATATGTGTGTCTGCGTATGAGTGTTTGTGTGTGTGTGGGGTGTTTCTGTGCGTGTGTGTGCACGTGCGTATGTGTGTGTGGGGGATTGAATTTGTGTGTATCTGTGCGTGTGTAGTATATGTGTGTGTCAGTGTGTGTGAGGGTGTGTGTGTGGCATCTGTGTGTGTGTGTGTGTGTGTGTGTGTGTGTGTGTTTGTGTGTGTGGTGTGTGTGTGTATGCGTGTGTATAAGTGTGGTGTGTGAATGAGTGTGTGTGCGTGTGTGTCTGTGGAGGGTGTGGGGGTGAATGTGTGTGTGCGTGTGCGTGTGTGTGTGTGTATGTGTGTGTGTGTGTGTGGTATATGTGTGTGTCTGTGTGTCAGTGTGTGTGTGTGGAGGGTGTGGGGGTGTATGTGTGTATGTGTGTGTGTGTGTGTGTGTGTGTGGGGGGGTGTATGTGTCTGTATGTGTGTGTGTGTGTGTGTGTGTGTGTGTGTGTGTGTGTGGTATATGTGTGTGTCTGTGTGTCAGTGTGTGTGTGTGGAGGGTGTGGGGGTGTATGTGTGTATGTGTGTGTGTGTGTGTGTGTGTGTGTGGGGGGGTGTATGTGTCTGTATATGTGTGTGTGTGTGTGTGTGGTATATGTGTCAGTGTGTGTGAAGGTGTGCGTGGTATGTGTGTGTGTGTGGTATATGTGTCAGTGTGTATGAAGGTGTTTGTGTGTGTGTGTGTGTGGTATATGTGTCAGTGTGTGTGAAGGTGTGTGTGTGTGTGTGTGTGTGTGTGTGTGTGTGTGTGTGTGTGTGTGTGTGTGTGTGTGTGTGTGTGTGTGTTTCTAAGTATTGATATTGGTTTATATTGTCACATATACCAAGAACAATTCTTAAGGTGGGGGAGGGTGTAGTGTTGACAAGCTCCCACTACCTATTAAATGCTCCCAATGGTGTGTGTCTCAAATAGCTTCTGACAACCAAGGCCAGCTCCAGGCCTTCGCATGTGGTTTAGCTACTAAGCCCGGCGGAACTGTTTCTTCTGACAGGAGAAGGGGCAAAGGCAGGTTACTGGTGCCTTAAAAGCCTCAGGCTGATGGGGCTCATCAGCTGTGATTGGCAGCTCATCTAGGAGAAGGAGTACTCTGATCTCAATCTTCCGCTTCCTTGTGGCTGTACGCACTCATGGGGAAGGCTTCAGAAACAAAGAGTGAGGGAAAACCCAGACGTAGAGACCCTAAGGCAGTTCTGCATTGAGTTGAATGCTGACAGGAAACTCCTGCAACCTGCTGGTACCAAACTGTATTGGTTTCTGCTGTTCCTTTGGATTTACCAGGTGCGTAGAGGAGGGGACCATGCTTCGTGGACACAGCAGGCTCTGCATATTGTACTGCCCTGGCCTGCATATGGACTTGCCAGCAAGGACACAACATCCAAGGTTGATCGCAACCAAGGGTGCACCTCTCTGTACCAGCATACAGTACAAAGCTTGCTTTGCATAGTGCTTTTTTCAGATCTGATCATTACACGGTGTGTACCTTTAATAAGGTAAAACAACAAGAATGTAGAATAATATGCAAATCTACCAGAAGAGTGCAGTGCAGGTAAACAATGAAGTCCAAGATCATAATGAGGTAAATTGTCGGGGTTGGTGTTGAATCTGCTCCTTTCTACATCTGGATGATGGAATTGATGGCTTTGTGACCACGTTAGCAGACAATACAAACAGAGGTGGAGGGGTAGACAGTGTTGAGGAGGCAGGAAATCACCAGAAGGACTTGGACAGATTAGGAGAATGGGCAAAGAAGTGGTAGTTGGAATAGTGTATAAGGAAGTGTATGGTCATACACTTTGTTAGGAAGAATAATAGCGGAAAATATTTTCTAAATGGGCAGCAAATTCATAAATCAGAGGTGCAAAGAGACTTGGGAGTCCTCGTGCAGGATACTCCAAAGGTTACCTTGCAGGTTGAGTCGATGGTAAGGAAAACAAATGCAATATTAGCATTAATTTTGGGACAACTAAAATATAAAAGCAAGGATGCAATGCTGAGACTTCATAAGGCATTGGTCAGACCAAATATGTGGTACTTTGAACAATTTTGGGCCAATTATCTAAGAAAAATAAGTTCGTTGGCGAGGCTCACAAGAATTATCCTGGGAATGAAAGGGTTAACATATGAGGAATGTTTGAGGTGTTCGCTGGTGTTTAGAAGAATTGGGGAGAACTCATTGAAACCTACAGAATTTTGATCAACCTACACAGAGTGGACATGGAGAGGCTATTTCGTATAGTTGGAGAGTCTAGAACTAAAGGGCACAGCCTCAGAATACGAGATGTGCCTTTGCAACGGAGATGAGGAGGAATTTCTTTGGCCAGAGGGTGGTGAATCTGTGAAATTCATTGGCACAGATGGCTGTGGAATCCAAGTCATTGATTATATTTAAAATGTAGGTTGATAGGTTCTTGATTAGCAAGGCCTTAAAAGTTATGGGAAGAAGGCAGGAGAATGGGATTGAGAGTAAAAATACATCAGCCATGATCGAATCATGGGGCGTCCGCAACAAGCCAATGCTGCTCCTGTGTCTTATGGTCATATGTATTTTTTTATTTTAGAAAAAGGCCTCGTCCCAACATGTATTGAACAAGTTTTGAAATCCATTTTAGTGTCTGGAATGTTGAATTTGGATAATTACCAAAGATTTATAATAAAAATTGAGTATAATTTAATTATAATTATATAACACATTGCAGAGAAGACTTGATGGGCCGAATAGCCTGACTCTGCCCCTGTATCTTGTCATCTTATAGTGTAATTATAGCCACAGAAGGCAGATGCGTTCCACCAATCTGATATAAAGTGTATGCGACTTCAGACTCCAGACCATCAATGACTTTGCCAGGTGACTTTCCCCTGAAATGGAGAATCACTTCCATTTAAAGAGAAGAGTCAGAAAGTCATGGAGCGCTACCGCACAGAAACAAGCTCTTCTGCCCATCTAATCCATGCCAAACTGTTATTCTGCTTTGTCCCATCGACCCACACTTGCACCTAGCGCTCCGTATACCTCCCATCCATGTAGTTAACCAAACTTCTCCTAAATATTGTAGTCAAGCCTGCATGCACCACTTCCGAGTAAAATAAGGGATGAAGTATGAAAGTAGTACACATCGTAATGTTAAAGATTAATGCAGACATAGATAAGGTAAATGGACCAGCCTTTTTTGTGGGACGCAAAGAGTAGTGGGAGACTGGAGGATTCGCAAAACTTTAAAAAGCAACAAAGAACAACTAAACAAGAAATAAAGAAAGGGAAGATAGAGTCTGAAAGTAAATTAGCACAAAATATAAAATCAGATAGCAAAAGTTTTTATAAATATATAAAGTGGAAGAGGGTGGCTAAAGTCAACGTAGGTCCCTTGGAAGACAATAAGGGGAAATTGATATTGGGTGATAAGGAAATGGCTGAGGCATTGAATGACTATTTTGTGTCGGTCTTCATGGTGGAGGACACGTCTAATATGCCAAAGAAGGATGTTATGGACGAAATGGGAGGTGAGGACCTTGATAAAATCACTGACACTAAAGAGAGAGTGATGAGCAAACTAGAGGGCCTGAAGATAGATAAGTCCCCTGGTCCTGATGGGATGCATCCCAGGGTGCTGAAGGAATTGACGGAGGTTATAGTAGACGCGTTGGTAATCATTTATCAAAACTCCCTAGACTCTGGGCAGGTCCCGGCAGATTGGAAGACAGCAAATGTCACACCACTTTTTAAAAAAGGATGTAGGCAAAAGACAGGCAACTATAAGCCAGTTAGCTTATCACCTGTAGTCGGGAAAATGCTTGAAGCTGTCCTTAAGGAAGAAATAGCAAAACGTTTAGGAAGGAGTGGTTCCATTAGACAGATGCAATATGGATTCAGAAAGGGCAGGTCCTGTTTGACAAACTTACTGGAGCTCTTTGAGGGTATAATGAGTGCAGTGGATAGAGGGGAACAAGTGGATGTCGTTTACTTGGATTTCCAGAAGGTGTTCGATAAGGTGCCACACAAAAGACTTATAAATAAGATACGGATGCATGGAGTCGGAAGAAGTGTATTGGCATGGATAGTGGATTGGTTAACCAATAGAAGGTAGAGAGTTGGTATAAATGGGTATTTCTCCAGTTGGCAGTCAGTGGTGAGTGGGGTGCCACAGGCGTCGGTGCTGGGCCCACAGCTGTTTACCATTTGCATTGATGATTTGGAAGAGGGGACTGAGTATAGCGTAGCAAAATTTGCTAATGACACTAAACTGACTGGAAAAGCAAATTGTACTGAGGATGTGGAGAGTCTGCAGAGGGATATAGATAGGTTAAGTGAGTGGCCAAGATCTGGCAGATGGAATACAACGTTGGTAAATGCGAGATCATCCACTTTGGAAGGAATAATAGAAGAGCAGATTATTATCTAAATGATGAAAGATTGCAGCATGCTGTTGTGCAGAGGGACTTGGGAGTACTTGTTCATGAATCGCAAAAAGTTAGCTTGCAGGTACAATAGATTATTAAGAAGGCAAATGGAATGTTGACCTTCATTGCTAGATGGATTGAATTCAAGAGCAGGGAGGTCATACTGCAACTATACAGGGTACTGGTGAGGCCGCACCTGGAGTACTGTGTGCAGTTCTGGTCTCCGTACTTGAGGAAGGATATACTGGCTTTGGAGGCAGTGCAGAGGAGATTCACCAGGTTGATTCCAGGGATGAAGGGGTTAACCTATGAGGAGAGATTGAGTCTCCTGGGATGATACTCTCTGGAATTCAGAAGAATAAGAGGGGATCTTATAGAAACATACAAAATTTTGAAAGGGATAGATAAGATAGAAGTAGGAAAGTTGTTTCCACTGGTAGGTGAGACTAGAACTAGGGGACATTGCCTCAAGATTCAGGGGAGAAGATTTAGGACGGAGATGAGGAGAAACTGTTTTTCCCAGAGAGTGGTGAATCTGTGGAATTTTCTGCCCAGGGAAGCAGTTGAGGCTTCTTCACTAAATGTTTTTAAGAAACAGATAGATTTTTACATAGTAGGGGAATAAAGAGTTATGGGAAAAGGCAGGTAGATGGAGTTGAGTTTACGGACAGATCAGCCATGATCTTATTGAATGGCCGGGCAGGCTTGATGGGCCGGATGGCCTACTCCTGTTCCTATTTCTTACATTCTTATGTTCTTATGTTCTAGGACAGTGGAGTCCAGTACCCGGGACCAGATTTAGGATGACAGCGGAAAGATTTAGCATGAGAAAGGGACCTGAGGGACTACTTTTTCACACGAGGGTTGTGACTATATGGATTGATCTGCTAGAGGAAGTGGTGGAGGTAAGTACAAAAGTATCATTTAAGAAGCACTTGGATAGATACATGGACTATGGAGTTTGGACTGATATGGCATAAGGCAGAATCAGAATCAGATTGATAATCACTGACAGATGGTATGAAATGTGTTGCTTTGTGGCAGCATTCAATGCAATACATAAAAAATTACAATAATATTACCAATAATAACAACTTCATTACAAAGTTTCATACAGGTGATATAGTTCAAAGTGTTTTTCAATGGGATAAAAAATACAAATATGAAAATTCCGCAGTTTAGCAGCACAGTTGGAAAAAGCTGAGCTGCCGATTATCTTTTGAGGGAGATTGTTTAAATTAAGAGACCGGTGGAAGAAGACTATGTTGGCCATTGATGTAAATGTCAGATTTCACTATACGTTTGATGTCTATGTGACAAATACAGACATCCCACCTCTCCTGGAAGTCCAGGGAGTCTCCTGCATATGAATAGTGGCTCCCTGATGCCCACAAGTTATATACAATATCACAGAAATCAATTTTTGAGAGCGAGAGAGAGAAAGCAAGAGAGAGTGTGAGAGTGACCATGAGAGAGAGAGCAAGAGAGAGAGAGAGAGAGAGAGAGAGAGAGAGAGTGAGAGAGAGACTGCGCCATGGCAGAGTGTTCCAAAAAAAGAAAATATAAAAAGTACGCCACCCCAGACTACTCTAAAGTGTACCCCTGCCTAATAGGAGTCAAAAATAATGACAGTGTTGCTCGCTGCGCCGTTTGCAACAGTGACTTTTCCATTGCCTATGGTGGGTTAAAATGTAAAAGACATGTTGAGGTGAGTTTAACAGGTGTCATTCGTTCATTAGTATAGCTAACTTTATCTAAACTAGCTAGCTAGCGGCTAAGGAACTACTTTATAAGCTAATCTTTAGTCCTAGAATCCAAGAGTACAGAAACAGACCAATCAGCCGATCAAGTCCATGCAAACCTTTGTCCATCTGCACAAGCCCCGTTTTTCCACATTGGGACTGTATCATTCTGTGCCTTGCCAGGTTAATCTCCTGTACAAAATGCCTTTCAAGTGTTGTAACTGTAGCACCTCCTCAGGTGGTGTGATCCAGATATTATAACTTTCCACCTGTGTGCACACACAGATTCTTTAAGCAGCCAATGTAAATAAAACCCAATTACAGTAATTCTGGTTTATTGAGAGAGTATAAGCTGGGAGATAATGAATCATCATTCCCCTTCTGACTTTCATTAAGGCAGGGAGGATTGTGAAATCGGCCCTCTGTTTGCCATTCACGACCACCACATCAAAAGTACCTCCAAAAGTTCAAATTCGAGTCCAGTTTATTGTCATTCAACCTTATACATGTATATCACCAAAGCAAAACAACGTTCCTCCAGACCAGGATGCACAATACTGCACATATAACTCACACAACAAACAATGTAATGAATTAACAAATAATAAACTAACAAATAATAAAATGCATTTTTGACTCAAGTTGTGAAGTTACCAGCATAATGCTACTGGTGCTTCATACATAATGAAACCTGGTGGTGCCAGGGTGTTCAGGAGTCTTACAGCCTGAGGAAGAGGCTGTTTCCCATCCTAACAGTTCTTGTCCCAATGCTACAGTACGTCTGCCTGCTGGTAGGGGTCAAAGAGATTGTTGGACAGATGGGAAGGATCATTGAGAATACTGAAGTTCTGCATATGTAGTACTCTGAATAAATATTTCAAAGGGTGGACGAGACCCTGACGATCCTCTCTGCAGTGCTCGCAACCCTTTGTAGGAACTCGCGGTCAGTGCCTTGCAATTCCTGTACCAGACGGTGATGCAGTTAGTCAGGACACTCTCGATGGTGGTCCCTTAAAAACTAGTTAGGATGGCGGGGGTGGGAGGGAGTGGGGGAGGTGGGAGGAGTCTCGCTCACCTCAGTCTGCTCAGGAAGTGGAGACAATGCTGTGGTTTCTTGACCAAAGAGGTGCTGTTGAGTGACCAGGTGAGATCAGCCATCATGATCCCTCCCTGAAACTTGGTGCTCCTATCTCTCTCCACGGAGAAGCTGTTTATGGGCAGTGAGGAGTGGAGAATAGCTGATGCAGTAACACTCAGTGGCCATTTTCTTAGGTACATCTGTACACCTGCTTGCTAATGCAAATACCTCATCCTCCAGTCATATGGTCACAACTGAATTCATTGTCAGGAGGTTCATTTGTTGCTGAGCCCAAACATCAGTATGGGACTTTCATCATGGAATGACTGTTCATGCCAGACAGGGTGGTTTGAGTGTCTCAGAAACTACTAATCTCCTGGGATTTTCTTGCATAACAGCCTCAAGAGTTTATAGAGAATGATGCCAAAAAACAAAGAAAAACATCCAGTTAATGAAAAAGGTCAGAGGAGAATGACCAGACTGGTTCAAGCTGACGGGAAGATGACAGTAACTCAAATAACCATTACAGAGGTCTACAGGACACATCTCTGAATGCACAACACATCAAACTTTGAAGTAGATGGACTGTGGCAGCAGATGACAGTGAACGTACACTCAGTGGGCACTTTATTAGGTACAGGAGGTACCTTGATTCTGCTGTACCATTGAGTATGATCAGGATGGCCACAAATTCATTTTCTCCCTCTCACACCTTATCTTCTCCTCACCTGTTCATCACTTCCCTCTGGTGCCCCTCCTCCTTCCTTTCTCTCCCACATATCATGGCCTCCTCCACTGCCACAAAGTAACCATTCTAAAGTTGGAAGAGCAACATCTCATAGTCTGTCTAGGGGGCCTCCAACCAGATGGCATTTCTCTAACCTCCCATTTCTCTCTTTTTCCATTCCATATTCTGGCTCCCCTGCCTATTACTTTCCTCTGATGCTCCTCATCCTTCCCTTTCTCCCATCAGATCAGAATCCGATCAGATTCCTTCTTCTTCTTCAACCCTTTACCTCGTCCACCTTTCATTTCCTCGCTTCTTACTTCATAAACTCTTCCCCCTCCCCCACCTACCCACCTATTTTCTTACTGGGCTTCACATATCACTTTCTTGTGCTTCTTCCCCTCCTGCCACCTTCTTATTCTGGCTTCTTCTCACTTCTTTTCCATTCCTGACGAAGAGACTTGGCCCGAAATATCATCTGTTTATTTCCCTTCATGGGTACTGCTGACCTGCTAAGATCCTCCAGCTCTTCGTTTGTGTTGCTCAAGATTTCCCAAATCTGAAGAATCCCTTGTGTTCACAAATTCACTTCCCTGCCCAATCCTGAGGGCCCTTCATTCCCAATGCTCCAAAAAATAATCTTGAATATTCTTCATAAAAACTGTCCGGAATTTGCCTCTTTCTGAGGGAACTCATTCTCTTTTTCTTTTCCAAAATGGATAACTCATTATCCTGAGAGAAAACTCCCGTGTTCTAAATCCTTCCTTGAACTCTCCTTATAATCTCTCAGCAAAACTCCTTCAACGGAAGAATAGAAGTGAACAGAGTTCATGTGGATTAATAAAAGAAAAGTGGCATTAGACTGACCTATTGGAGTTCTTTGAGGATATGAAGGGGTTCATCTAAATGGCAACGTTTTAGTCGATATTGACCCTACAGTCAAAATACAGATTTGGTCTGCCTACTTTAAGGCAGTGCACCTGATTGATCTCTAGGTTTATGGGACTGAATTATGAGGAAATGTTGAGGAGACTAGGTTGAGAATTTCTCTACTTCTGTGTGATATCCCCTATTAAAGCAAGTATTCCCACTTATCCTGAATTATAGTCCATCTGACATTAATGTTTCCCCTGTTTTCTAATTTTTTTGCAACTTACATCTTCACCTATCACCTGACAGAGTAGAATAGCAGATACCAGGAATGTCAAAATTTCCTGTGGAGTCAGTAAAGATTTATGAACATGAATCAGTCATAAACAAGATCGACCACAAGAAGGGTTTCCATTCCGCAGATGCCACAGAAAGCCCGGTGTCTGAGTCTGTGAGTGCTGGAGGCCGAGGACAGCCTGCACTGTGGTTGGATGACAGTGTGCGTTGGTGGGTGGTTAGCTGGGAAAGAGGAACAAAGCTCATTTTGCTGTTCTGTTGTTACTTACATTCTTTTCCTGAACTTTGTGGGCATGCTCTGTTGGTGCCAAAATGTGTGGTGACACTTGCCAGCTGCAGCCAGCACATCCCTAAGTTAATGCAAATAGCACACGTCACTGTATGTTTCCATGTACAGGTGATAAATAACTGAATCTGAATCAGAATCTGAACTGCAGCTTAGCCAGTCTGCGATATAAATGGGAGACAAATTCTCCCCACGTTGTCAATGATTTTACCCAGCTGTGTGAAAGTGAGGACACAAGAGAAGTGTACAAGAGCAATGAATTTAGCTTTGCTCTCATTAATTGTCATCTTCATACTCATATTGGTATTGGTTTATTATGGTCACATGTACCAAGATACAGTGAAAATCCTGCTGTTGGAATTGGAATTGGGAATGGGGAATGGGGAATTGGGAATGGGAATTGGTAATAGGGAACTAGGATTTGAACTGGAAGTGAAATTGGTTTATTATGGGTCCATGCACAGAGATACAGTGAAAAGCTTGCCCTGCGCACTGTTCATCCAAATCAAAGCATGACACGGTGCGTTACGGTAGAACAAGGACATACAATAAGACAAAGGAGCAGAATTAGGCCATTTGGTCCATCAAGTTTGCTCCGCCATTCCACCATGGTTGATTTATTATCCCTTTCAATCCCATTCTCCTGCCTTCTCCCCATAACCTTTGACATTCTTACAAATCAGGAACCAGTCATTCTCCGCTTTAAATATACCCACTGACTTGGCCTCCACAGCCATATGTCCATATGTGGCAATGAATTCCACAGATTCACTACCCACTGGCTAAAGAAATTACTCTTCAACTCTGTTCTAAAGAGAAATCAGTCTATGCTGAATCTGCACCCTCCAGTCCTAGAATCCCCTACTATAGGAAACATCCTCTTCACATCTAATCTGACTAGGCCTTTCAAAAATTGAGATATTTCAGTAAGATTCCCCCCTCCCCTGCCATTCTTCTGAGTTCCAGTGAGTACAGGCTCAGCACCACCAAATGCTCCACATATTTTAACCCTGTCATTCCTGGGAACATTCTCAAAAACCTCCTCTGGACCCTCTCCAGAGCCAGCACATCCTTTCTTAGATTAGGGTTCCCAAACTGCTCAGAATGCTACAAGTGCAATCGGACCAATGTCTTATGAAGCCTCAGCATTACATTCTTGCTTTAATATTCTAGTCCTCTCAAAATCAATGCTAACACTGCATTTGCCTTCCTTACCACTGACTCAACCTGCAAGTTAATCTTTAGGGAATCTTGCATGAGGACTCCCAAGTCCCTTTGCACCTCTGATTTCTGAATTTCCTCCCCTTTAGAAAGTAGTTTATTCCTTTATTCCTTCTACGAAATTGTATGACCATGCACCTCACTACACTATATACCATCTACCACTTCTTTATCCATTCTCCCAATCTGTCTAGTCCATCTGCAGAATCCCTGCTTCCTCAACACTACCTGCACCTCTACAATCTTGGTCACAATTCTGGTCATTCAAAACACCGACATGTGAAAAGAAGTGGTCCCAACATCAGCCCCAGTGTAATGCCACTACTTACTGGCAGCCAACCAGAAAAGGCTCCTTTTATCCTACTCTTTGCCTCCTGCCAGTCAGCTAATCTTCTGCACATGCTAGTACCTTTACCGTAATACCATGGGCTCTAATTTTATTAAGCAGCCTCATTGTGGCACCTTGTCAAAGGCCTTCTGAAAATCCAAGTAAACAATCTTCACTGACTCTCCTTAATAACAATGCAGAATCTTCAAAGGACAACATAATACGGAAAGCTTCCTCAGCTGATAAAGAAACACAGATCCCATAGTGCGATAGTAACAATAAAGAACGTTACCACTTTCCAATGCAGTGATCTTGTTACGTCACCAATATTTATCTATGATGCCCTCTAGAGAGAGAACACAAAGTAATCAGTTCAGTTTGGACAGCTGCCAGCTGCCTTTATCCGCACAACCTTACATTACCTATTTAAAAACATATTTATTGCTCTAGGCTGAGAGTTTTTGTTTCTAGGAAATAAAAAGATTGTTAGTTTCAGGTGCCCAACATCTGTACCAATCTGCACACCAAAGTTTATTCCCAATACTGCTCTTTAATTCAATGCATGGAGGAAAAGTATCGACACATGGTGAAGTGGGTGGAATATAAGACATGGAACATTTCTCCAAAATCAGGTAAAATACTCACTTTCTGTCCTTTTCCCTCCTTGACTTATCAGCTTCTACCTACAACCATCACGTCCTCCCCGATGCACATCACTTAGTTGCTTAACCCTCTTCCACACATTCCAACTGCCAATCACCCATACACTCCTTCCATTAGGAGCCCTCAATGACCCCATGCTCCTTCTTCCTCTCCTATCAGATCCATCACCTGCAGCCCCTTGTTGCCTCCACTTGTCACCTACCAGTCTTTCCGGCTATTCCCACTCTCCCCTTCTCTGTCTGCTATTTATCCCTCACCCCCGGATCTCACTGAAATCTTTTGCATATTGAAAAGCCTAGATAATAGTGGGTGTGGAGAGATGTTTCCTATAGTGGCGGGTCATCCAGGACCAGAGAGCACAGCCTCAGTTAGAAGAAAATCCCTTTAAAACAGAGATGAGGAGGAACTTCTTTAGCCAGAGGGTGATAAATCTGTGGAATTCATTGCCACAGGTGGCGGTGGAGGCCATCAATGGGAATATTTAAAGTGGAAATTGATAGGTTCTTGATTAGTAAGGATGTCAAAAGTTATGGAGAGACAGCAAGAGAATGGGGTTGAGAGGGATATTAAGTCATGATACGATGGTGGAACAGACTCAATGAACTAATTTTCCTCTTAAGTCTTAGGGTGTTCCAGATCCATTTATGGCTTGCCAGCCTTAGTCCCACGCTTACCCTCACAAATTCATACTGACTATCCATCTCATTCCAGATGAAGGGCCTTGACCCAACAAATGACTGTCCATTTCCCTCCATTGATCCTGCGTGATCTGCTGATTTCTTCCAGTGCCTTTCGTGTTGCATGATAAAGAAGACAGATTGGCCAAAGTATGGACATGAACAGGGAGGATATCAATGTGATTGAAAGAGTACAGAGAAACTTACAAGGATGTTGCTGGGACTTGAGGACCTGAGTTATAGGAAAAGGTTAAATAGGTTTGGACTTTATTCCCTGGAGCACAGGAGATTGAGAAAGATTTGATAGAGGTATAGATAATTATGAGGGTATAGATAGAGTAAATACAGGCAGGCTTTTTCCATTGAGGTTGGGTGAGACTAGAATTAGAGATCATAGGTTAAGGGTGAAAGGTGGAATACTTAAGGTGAAACTGAGGGGAAACTTCACTCAGAGGATGGCGCTAATGCCAGTGGAATTGGTGGATGTGGGTAGCAACATAAATACATGGATTGGAGAGGTATAGAGGGGTATTGGAGGGGTATGGTCCAGGTGTCCATTGATGAGACTAGACAGAATAACAGCATGGAGTAGATGGGCCAAAGAGCTCCATGACTCTATCAAGCAAAACCCAAACATGTGGCAAAATTCCAAATTATTAGAGGGTGGTCAGTAGAAATATGGAACTGTTAATAAGTTGGGTTAAAGCTCTCATCAATTTCATCAAATTTGCCTCCAACTTCCACTCTGCCCTTAAATTCTTTTGGTCCATCTCTGGCACCCTCTTCCCCTTTCTCAATCTCTCTATCTCTATCTCAGGAGACAGAGTGTCAACCAACATCTTTTATAAATCTGCTTATTTCCATGGCTATCTTGACTAGACATCTTCCCACACTGTCTCCTGTAAAAATGTTATTCCCTTTTCTCAGTTCCTTCATCTCTGAAGTATCTGTTCCCAAGATGAGGCTTTCCTTTCAAGGACATCAGAGATGTCCTCCTTCTTCAAAGAACCGGGTTTCCCTTCCTTACCATTGATGCTGCCCTCATCTGCATCTTCTCCATTTTCAGCACATCCATGCTCACCCCATCTTCCTGTGATGAGACTTCCTCTTGTCCTTACCCACACCCAATGAGCCTTTGCATCCAATGAAACATTCTCCGTAACTTCTAAATTCTGTTGCCATCTACAAAAGGATCTGATCACCAAACACACCTTTCCTTTCTCCCCACCTCCACAATCTCTGCTTTCCAAAAGATTCCCTCCCTCTGTGATTCCCTTGTCCATTCATTCCCCCCCAACTAATCTCTCTCCTGGCACTTAATCCCTGCAAGTAGTCAAAGTGCCACACCTGCCCGTTCATATCATCCCTCACCTCCCTTCAGGGCCTCAAACAGTCCTTCCAAGTGAGGCAACACATCGCCTGTGAATCCGCTGAGGCTCCCAATGCGGCCTCTTCTATGTTGGTGGGACCTATCGTAAACTGGAGGATCGCTTCTTCAAGCACCTCCACTCCATCTACCAAAAACAGAACTTTCTGGTGGACAAACATTTTAATTCAGATTCCTATTCTTATTCCAACATGTCGGGCCATGGCCTCCCCGTGCCACAATGAGGCCACTCTCAGGTGAAGGAGCAACACCTTATCTATGAATATTGATTTCTTCTTCTGGTGAAAAAAATATGCCCTGTGTCTCCCCTCTTCTTCTATTCCCCATTCTGGCCCATTACATATTATCACCTGCCTATCACATCCGCATAGCGTCCCTTCTCCATCCCTTTCTTCGATGGTCCACTCTCCTCTCCCTTCAGATTCCTTCCTCTCCAGTCCATTACCTTTCCCATAGATGGGAGCGGTATGGAGGGATATGGGCCAGGTGCTGGTCACTGGCACGAGGCAGAATACCAGTTTGGTATGGTGTAGATTAGCTGAAAGGTCTGTTCTGGTGTGTAGTGCTCAAAGACTCTGAAGGTGTTGATCCCAAAGAGAGTGCTGCAATTCCAACAGAAGACTGTGATCCTTTAAGGAGAGGCCACTGTCAGACAGTTATTATGACTAAGCAGGGAGTAAATAAGTTACAAATTGGTTTATTACTGTCACCTGTACCTAGGTAGAGTGAAAAACTTGTCTTGCATACTGTCTATTCAGATTAACTCATTACATAGTGTCTTAAGTTTGGTGGCATCCGTTGGTCTTGCAAGACCATGGATCTGCGCCTGGGAAGTCTTGCTTCAGTCTGTGTTAGAGCAGCGTCTGTTGTGGCTGTAAAGGCCGACATGGGAGTGACAGTCTCGGCTGCATCGACTGTACTTGAAGGCACTGTCCTCCAATGTTGTCTTGGTGCTGTTTTTCAGACGAGTGCGCTTTTCTTCAGCAGCAAGCCTCAGCTTCTCTTCTCCTCTTTTCAGACCTCTGCGTAGTTCCAGCCTCCAGTGAGAGCAATCGCTTGCGATGTCCTCCCACCTGTCGAAGTTCATTTTCAGTGACTTCATGTCTCTCTTGCAAACATCTTTGAAATGAAGATGGGGCCGCCCTTGTGCTCTCTTGCCGGAGGCCAGTTCCCCGTACAGCAGGTCTTTCGGGATCCTCCCATCTGACATGCGGTGTACGTGGCCCAGCCAGCAGAGACGGTGCTGTTGGAGCAGGGTGAAGAGGCTGGGTATCTGGGCGCGGGCCAGGACCTCATTGTTGGTGACTCGGTCAGTCCACGTGATGTCCAGGATGCGTCTCAGGCTGCGAAGGTGGAAGGAGTTGAGACGCCACTCTTGTCTGTAGTAGGGGCTCCAGGTCTCGCTGCCGTAAAGCAGTGTGCTGAGGACGCAGGTCCTGTAGACTGCAACTTTGGTGTGTGTCGTCAGCTTTCAGTTCTCCCAGACTCTCTTTGTCAGCCTGGCGAATGTTGAGGCTGCTCGCCCGATCCGTCTGTTGATCTCGGGGTCTAGGGAGAGGCTGAGTAGTACAAGGCCAAACAATAACAGAATGAAGAAAAAATTGTAGCAGTTATGGAGCTGCACAGTAGCACAGCGGATAGCATAATCGCTTTATGGCATCAGCAATCACCAATCGGGGTTTGATTCCCGCCACTGTCTGTAAGGAGTTTATACGGTACGTTGTTCTGTGACTGCGTGGGTTTCCTCCCTCATTCCAAAGATGTACGGGTTAGGATAGTGACTTGTGAGGATGCAATATTGGTGCCCGAAGTGTGGTGACAACATGCAGGCTGCTCCCAGCACAATCCTCAGACCGTGTTGGATGCTGATACAAATGACGCACTTCACTGTATGTTTCAATATACATGTGACAAATAAAGCCAATCTTCATCACATATCGGCCCAGAGAAAGTGCATTGCAGGCAGCCAACAAGAAGCAAGTTCACAATGAGGTAGATTGTAAAGTCAAGAATCCAGCTTATCGTACTAGGTAATAGGTAACAGAGCGGTAGAGGCCATCCTTGAGCCTGGCAGTATGTACTTTCAGGCTTTTGTATCTTCTGCCCGATGGGAGGAGGGAGAAGGGAGAAGGGAAAACATCCCGGATGAGTGGGACCTTTGCAAGTTTGTCCATGCAAATATGCGCAGACACACACGCAGACAAACACACACGTACACTCAGTGGCCACTTTATTAGGTACATTTGTACACCTGCTCGCTAATGCAAATATCTAATCAGCCAATCATGCGGCAGCAGCTCAATGCATAAAAGCATGCAGACATGGTCAAGAGGCTCAGCTGCTGAAATGTCAGAATGGGGAAGAAATATGACCGAAGTGACTTTAAACGTGGAATGATTGTTCAAGCATCTCCGTGGGATGAGTGCCAGAATTTGTTGGTTGAGTATCTCAGAAACTGCTGATCTCCTGGGATTTTCATGCACAACCGTCTCTAGAGTTTACAGAGAATGGTCGGAAAAACAAGAAAAACAACCAGTGAGCAGTAGTTCTGTGGGTGAAAATGCTTCATAAATGAGAGAGGTCAGAGGAGAATGGCCAGACTGGTTCAAGCTGACAGGAAGGTGACAGTAACTTGAATAATTACGTGTTACAACAGTGTTGTGCAGAAGAGTATCTCTGAATGCACAGCAAATCAACCCTTGAGGTGGATGGGCTACAGCATCAGAAGAGAATAAACATACCTCAGTGGCCACTTTATTAGGTATAGGAGGTTCCTTATAAAGTGGCCCCTGAGTGGATATCCCAATATAATTCCGTACCTCGGCTAAAGATCACACTGTCATACGGAATCTTGTTCTTAGTCTCCAGGCTCGAACAGTTCCACCTGTGGTCCCGGAACTGGTGCTGGCACTCGTGGATGGCGATCTGAATGCCCTGGATGGCAGAGGCTGTCACGTCTGGGTATCTCATGCAAACTTCAAGCTGCCGGCGTGTCAGGCTCGAGAGCGTCAGGCACACTGTGTTGGCCGTTAGTACAGGGTCCACTGGGATCTTTAACCCAAGTATTTCATTACTCCAAACCCTGCAATCAAAGGCACAGAGGGAAATCATGTGAGGAATTCAAATTTGAAGGCAGAATACAGGGTTAATGGCAAGATTGTCAATGAACAGAGGGATCTTGTGGTCCACATCCATAGATCCCTCAAAGTTGCCATGCAAGTTGATAGGGTGGTTAAGAAGGCATATGATTTGTTGGCCTTCATTAGGCTGAGTTCAAAAGGTCATTTTGCTGCTCTTTTAAACTCTGGTTAGATCACACTTGGAATATTTTGCTCATTTCTGGTCACCTCATTACAGGAAGGATGAGGAAGCTTTAGAGGGGGTGCAGAGGAGATTTATCAGGATGCTGGCTGGATTAGAGAGCGTGTCTTATGAGGACAGGTTGTGCGAACTAGAGCTCTTCTTTTTGAGGCAAAGGAGAGTGAGAGGTGACTTGATCGAGGTCTGCAAGATGATAGGAAGCATCGATAGAGTGGAAAGTAAGAGACCTTTTTCCCAGCCCAGAGATAACTAATATGAGGGGGCATAACTTGATGGTGTTTGGAGGAAAATATATGGGAGATTGCGGAGGTTGTGTTTTTCACACAGGGTGATGGGTGCTTGGAATGCACTGTCGGGGTGGTGATAGAGGCAGATACATTGGAGACATTGAAGAAACTCTTAGATAGCACTTGGATCATAGGAAAATAGAGGGCTAGGTGGGTTGATGTTGGAGTAGGTTAAAGGGTCAGCACAATATTGCTGACTGAAGGGCCTGTACTGTGCTGTATAGTTCAGTTCTAGGAATGCAATCACCTTGTCCTTCACAGTAATAGAAGTAAAGTTGTGAAACGCTACACCCTCACTGCATGCTGCAGACTTTAACACTACATGGTGAATTAAAAGCGACAGCTGATCATTCAATCCTCGGTGCAGTTGTGCATCACAAGGTCCAAAGATGGGCATTTCTGCTGGTTTCATACAATGCAGACCAGAATCTGCCCACCTTCAGCCCATCTTGTTCTTGCCAACCCCAATGCCCATCAATGATAAACCCTTTTTACTGGCATTAGTCCCTTATTCCCCTGCACCTAAAGACAAGAGATTTTGCAGATGCTGGATATCCAGAGTGACACACACGAAGGAACTCAGCAGGTCAGAAGCAGCATCGATTGAGAGCAATAAAGAGTTAAAGTTTCAGGCCAAGAGTCTTCATCAAGTCAACTGTTTATTGCTCTCCTTAGATAGATACTTTATTAATCTCAAAGTAAATTGCAGTGTCCCAGTAACATTGCAAGGTGCACAGATATACAATATTAGAAGAGAAGAAAAAAGAATAAATAAAAAATAAATTACCTTAAACGATCTAACAGGAGTGGGTCATCATTTCCCCAGCTATAGGTTGACTCATTTTAGACCTTATGGCCGAAGGTAAGAATGACCTCATATAGTGTTCTGTGGAGCAGCGCAGTTGTCTATACTAAAAGTTCTTCTCTGTTCAGCCAAGGTGGCATGCGGAGAGAAGTATTGTCCAGAATTGCCAGGATTTTCTGTAGGGTCCTTTGTTCCACCACAGCCTCCAGTGGTTCCAGTTTGACTCCTATAACAGAGCCAGCCTTTCTAATCAGTTTATTGAGCCTGTTGGCATAATCCGTGTTGATGCTATCGCCCCAGCACACCACCACATAGAAGATTATACTGGTGACAACAGACTGGTAGAACATGTGAAGGAAAGACCTGCATACTCCAAAGGACTCAGTCTCCTCGGGAAGAAGAGATGCCTCTGGCCCTTCTGTGTTGGTGCTCCACTCAAGTCTGTCATCCAGGTGCACCCCCAGGTACTTGTAGGTCCTTGCCACATCCACGCCCTCATCATCAATAGTAACAGGGAGCAATGCAGGCTTAGTCTTCCTAAAGTCCATCACCACTTCCTTTGTCTTACTGATGTTGAGCTGCAGATGATTCAGCTTGCACCATTTGTATTTATCCTCCTGTCATCCCTTTATACACCCAGCTATTGCTGAGTCATCAGGAAATTTCTGCAGACAGCAGAAAGATAGAAGCTGTCTGACCTGCTGAGCTCCTCCAATATAATGTGTGTGCCCCTTTGCATCTAACCTGTCTTGGTTTAGTCTTTGTCTTTCCTCTCTATTATTGCCCTCTTATCATCTCTATCAAGTCAGCCCTCACCCACCTTCGCTCCAAAGAGAAAAGCCCTAGGTCACTCAATCTATCCCCATGACACATGCTCACTAATCCAGGATAGTGTAGGTTACAACAGGACAGTTACAGGATGCATCTTGTAACAGTACATAGCACATGACTCACTAACTAGACTGCTCCAACTCATCAGCTGGCCCACTGGTTTGCAGTTTCCATAGAACGTAGAACCAAACGTAGAACCAGAACAGTACACACAGTACAGAACCTTTGCCCCACGATGTTGTGCCTACTTTTTAACCTACTCCAAGACCAATCTAACCCTTCCCTCTCATATGGCCCTGCATTTTTTCTTTCATCCATGTGACTGAGAGTCTCTTAAATGTCCCTAATGTATTTGCCTCGACCACCACCACTCTCCATGTGAAAAAAAACTACCTCTGATACCTGCTCTGAAACATTCTTCCATTAATGTTAAAACCAGATGTTCTCTGGTATTGGCCATTGGAGCTCTGGCAAAAAGGTTTCTGGCTGTCCTCCACTCAATCTATGCCTTTTATCATCTTGTACACCTCTATCAAGTTACCACTCATCCTCCATTATTCCAAAGAGAAAACCCTCTCAACGTTTCCTCATAAGACATGCTCTCTAATCCAAACAGCATCCTGACAGATCTTCTCTGCACTCTTTCTAACACTTCCATTTCTTTCCTCCGATAAAGCGACCAGAACTGAACACCCGAGTGGGATTTAACCAGAGCTGCAACATTACCTTGAGGCTCTTAAACTCAATTCACCGACTAATGATGGCCAACATACCATACGCCTTCTTAACCTCTCTTTCATTGGAAAGGGGGGAACTCAATTGTCGAATTCTATCCCCATGCTCTGGAAATAATTCCAGTGTAATAATTTGACTCTGGGTCCATGGGGAATGTAAAAGCAAGAGGGGAAAGTAAATGATTGGGAGGGCAGGGAGATAGACAAGCCAGCAATCTCTGGAGTTTAAATTATCCCAGTGACCTTGGAAAAGAAGCTGCTAATTATTTGGATGCAAACTGCTAGGATCTTTAATCCTGGAATTCTAATCGCATGAGATAGAAATCAATTGATGAAACCCTGTGTAACTCTCCTGTGATATAATGCATTTTCTGCATGACGTGGCATTCCTTGTTGTCTTGTCCATGGTTATAATAAAGCAGATTAAACATGACACCAGTAATAAAAATAACATGAGATCTCGCTCCATTGGCATTAATCTCAGGTGCTGCGCCTTCGCAACTGGGAGCATTTATTGCCATGTTAGAAGTGCTTATCGCAGCTGGTGGCGAGAGAATGTGTCTGCGACATTGTTTAGAGCCTCAAATTCTGGTTTTAGCCATTCTCACTCTTCCTCCCTGCAACCCTAACACAGCAATCCTCCAAACCCTTCTACTTGGTGGTCGCTTCTTATCCAGGGAAGTCCCATCTCTTCCTACTTTCCTGTCGTTCTACTATTCCATATCATCCTTACATCCACACAACTTGCCTCTTTTCCGTTACACACAGGCCAGTGAACACTCTCAGTACAGGAAGTAACTAATAAATTGGTTAGTGATCTTCATCTGCTGTAGTCCATCCACTTCAAGATTCAATGTGAGCGTTCAGAGACGCTCTTTTGCACACTACTGTTCTAATGCGTAGTTATTTGAGTTACTGTCACCTTCCTGTCAGCTTGAAACAATCTGGCCATTCTCCTCTGCCCTCTCTCATAATAAGGCGTGTTCGCTCACAGTACTGCAGTTCATGGGAGATCAGCAGTTTCTGAGATACTGAAATCGCCTGCCTGGCACCAACAGTTATTCTATAGTCAAAGTCATTTGGGTCACATTTCTTCCCCATTCCAAGCAACACACACGAAATGCTAGGGGAGCTCAGCAAGCCAGGCAGCATCTATGGAAAAGGGTAAACCACCGAAATTTCAGCCCAAGACCCTTCATCTCGGCCGGAAATGTTGACTGTTGCTGAGTTCCTCTAGCATTTTGTGTGTGTTGCTTTGGATTTCCAGCGTCGGCCGATTGTCTGGTGTGTGATTGTTTCCCCGTTGTGATGTTTAGTCTGAACAATAACTAAACCTCGTGACCATGTTTGCTTGCTTTTATGCAAGGAGTTGCTGCCATATGATTGACTGATTAGATATTTCCATTAAAGAGCAGGTGTACAGGTGTATATATTAAAGTGCCCACTGTGTATACAGAACAATACAGCACAGGCCATCATCTGAACTCTTCCTTGGCATGCAGGAGAATGAGAGGCGACTATAGAAATGGTTACAATTATGAGAGGCAGATATAAGGTGGATAGTAACACTCTTACCCGAGGATAGGGGAGTTCAGAACTAGGCTGACAGGCTTAGAGTGAGAGGTGAAAGATTTAAAGGGGACCTGACAGTTACTTGAGGTGGTTGAATTATTATTGTTAAATACTGTATACTCTACACCGTCGAGTGAAAAGCTTTTGGTTGCATCCCAATCCTTCCACACACTGTTTGGATCCCATTTCCCATTCTGACATGTCAGTCCATGGCCTCCTCTTCTGCCTTGGTGAGACCCCTCTCAGGATGGAGGAGCAACACCTCATATTCTGTCTGAGTAGCCTCCACTTGATATCAAAGACATCAATTTCACCAACTTCTGGTAATTGTTTTCCCTCCCTCCCCTTCAGTTCCCCGCTCTGCTCCCTCCCTTACCTCTTCTCTTCTCACGCCTGGTGCCTCTTTTCCTCCCTTTCCTCACATTGCCCACTCTCCTCTCCTATCAGATTCCTTCTTTTCCCACCATTTTCCTTTTCCACCTATCACCTCACAGCTTCTTACTTCATCCCCAATGCCCCACCAATCTGCTTCACCTATCACCTTCTAGCTTGTACTCCTTCTCCTCCCCCCACCTTCTTATTCTGGCTTCGTCCCCCTTCTTTTCCAGTACTGGTGAGGGGTTTCACCCAAAACATCAACTGTTAATAGATGCTGCCCAAACTTCTGAGTTCCTACAGCATTTTGTGTGTATTTCTCCTTCCATCTGGTTAGGGGTAAAAAGTACAATGCAAAATCATAACCACAAGAGATTGTGCAGATGATGGAAACATTATTCAACACCCACAAAGTACAGGAGGAATTCCAAATATAGTATTATCATCACCACTACTGATGCTGCCCTCATTTGTATCTCCTCCACTTGCCACAACCATCCTTCCACAGTCAGAACAGGGGATGGTCTCCCCTTGTCCTTAACCTACTCAATGGGTCTTCACATCCAGCACATTATTCTAGGTAACTTCCACCATTCACAACAGGATCCCACCACTAAACACATCTTACCCTCCCACCAACACATCCCTTCAACTCTCTGCTTTCCACCCATGCTTCCCCACTGATCTCCCTCCTGGCACTTGTCCCTGCAAGTGAGACAAGTGCCCTTTCACCTCCTCCCTCAGCACCAAAACAAGCCTTCCAGGTGAGGCAACACTTCACCTGCGAATCAGTTGGGGTTATCTACTGCACACATTGCTCCTGGTGCTGCCTCCTCTACATTAATGAAACCAGACATAGATTGGGAGAGGCTTTGTTGAGCACCTTCACTCCATCAGCCTTGAAAGTGCTAATCATTTGCTAACCAATTCAATTCAACTTCCCATTCTCATTCCGATATGTCTGTCCATGGCCTCCTTGACTGCCATGTTAAGATGGGGGAACAACACCACATATTCTGTCTGGCTCCAACCTGATGGCATGAACATCCATTTCTCTGACTTCCGGTAAGTTTCTCCCCCACATTCTTACTGTGGCTTCTTCCTCATTCCTTTGGTATCCTGATGAAGGGTCTCAGTCTGAAACTTCAGCTGTTTATTCCCCCCCGCCTCCCGCCACAGAACACAGAATATAGTGTTTTAATTACAGAGAAAATGCAGTGCAGGCAGACAATAAACTGCAAGTTCATGACTTCATCGTTATTCATGAAGTTCATCATTATTCTACAAGAGCTCCGTTCAAGAGTTTTGTAACAGTGAAAGAGAAGCTGTCCTTGGCTTGCGGCATATGTTTATAAATGTTTGTATCTTCTGCCCACTGTGAGGAGGGAGAAGAGAGATTGGCCAGGAATGTGGGGTCTTTGATTATGTTGATGGTGATGGTTTTAAGGAGGCAATGGAACGTGTAGACTGGAGGGGAGGTTGGTTTCTGAAATGGATTGGGCTGTGTCCACAGCTCTCAGCTATTCCTTGCAGCCCCATTCAATTGGGCTATACTGGACAGAGCCTGCCCACACAGAAGCAGGACATTCGGCCCACCATGTCCATTGTGTCCTACTTATTATTGATCCAATTAACATGTCCCATATCTCTTGTCAATCGAATTCTTACTTATTTATTTAGATATACAGTTCAGAAAAGACCCTTCCAGGCAAATGAGCTGCCCTGGCCAATAACCCACCTATTTAATCCTAGCTTAATCACAGGACAATTTGCAATGACCAGTTAACCTACTAACAAATATGTCTTTGGATTGGGAAAGGATATTGGAGCACCCAGATGAAACCCATGTGGTTCAAGGGGAGAATGTACAAACTCCTTACAGGTAGCAGAGGAACTGAACCCCAAACTCAGATGCCCCGAACTGTAATAGCATCATGCCAACCGCAGTGCTGACTTGGCTCACCAAAGATATCTAGATACTTAACAGTGGTGAGAGCGTCTGTCTCCATCACCTCAGGTGAAACCCTTGCATGATCTATGTACCTTCACTCAGTGGCCACATTATTAGGTACACCTGTACACCTGCTTGTTAATACAAATGTCCAATCAGCCAAGCATGTGGCAGCAACTCGATGTATTAAAGCATGCAGACATGGTCAAGAGGTTCAGTTATTGTTCAGAACAAACATCAGAATGGGGAAGAAATGTGACCTAAGTTACTGAGAGGAAGTGGCAGTTCTGTGGGTGAAAATGCGTTGTTAACGTGAGACATCCGAGGAGAATGGTCAGGCTGGTTTAAGCTGACAGGAAGGCGACAGTAACTCATATAAACACGCGATACAACAGCAGAAGATCATCTCTGAACGCTCAATACTTCAGACCTTGAAGTAGATGGACTAGAGCAACAGAAGGCCACGAAAGTACACTTTGTGTCCACTGAATTTATTAGGTACAAGAGGGACCTAGTAAAGTGGTCACTTGGTGTATATCTAAACCTTATAAACTCCCACCATCGCTGCCAGCTTTATCCAATGCCGCTGAGAATTAGGTTGTTTCGGTGATGAATGGTGGGAGGTAGTCACCGAGGGGTTAAAACGGAGACTTGACGAGTTAAAACCACAAATAGACAGCTCATTATCTATTCCAGAGAGGGAGGAGGCTGTGTGGAGATTACTGGTGTCAAATCGTAATTACATATCACATTGGTGAAAGTTACACGGGGATGGTCTTGTAATAGGGCGTTAAATCATCACCTCGCCAGGACGAGAAGCAGGTCTCCTGCACGCAACGCTGAATTAATATTGTATTTAGTAGAAGGCGTGTTGACAAAACTCGATGTTTGAAAAAAATAAGGAAATGACAGGAGAGGAAAGATCGGAAAATGTTCATGGAGATGCCTCAAAACAAAGTCACGGTGTCCTTATCAAGGGAAGCGGGCGGGCATAATTAAGAAATTGAAATATTCCTAGGGAAATAATGACGTGATGGGCGTGTAGGAAACTTCAAAGGCGTCCCGCGGAGCTTAATTCAACCGGTATCAACAGAGCGCTTACAATAAAAGCTGGTATTAGCTGGAAGCCAACGAATCGGGGTCTGCAGCTCCGAGATTTGGTTGTATCGAGTTTCCATTGAAGAGGTG
The DNA here is from genome assembly GCF_963921235.1 of Mobula hypostoma. NCBI lineage: Eukaryota > Metazoa > Chordata > Chondrichthyes > Myliobatiformes > Myliobatidae > Mobula > Mobula hypostoma. The sequence continues at coordinate 103,913,946 of NC_086102.1, forward strand.
GGGGGGGGCCTCAGATTTTCAACCGCGGGGCATTTGGAGGGGGGGGATTTAGAGAGCCACGTTATCAATAAATGGGGAGAGATGGAGGATTCTGTTGCTTTTTTCTAAAGTGATCTGTTTGCAAATTCTCGCCTTCAAAGGGGAATTGTAATTAATAACAATACTTGTAAAAGGAAACATTTCTAGAGGTGGCGGGGTGGACTGGAGATGGCGTAACCCGTTTGGTTGTTCTGTCAATATGCCATCATAGGAGCGACGGGTCGAATGGTACCGACGCTTTAATTCGGCGCACTCATCACTCTCTTACGTTCGCATTAACCAACAAGGTCATCTGGTTTAGGCTCACGGAATGACTAGGCGGGGGGAAGAGGGGGATGGGGGGCGGGATTGCGGTCTTGAAGGGTTAGTAGAGGGCGGGTTGCAAAGGGCAAGGGGGATTGAAGGAGAAAGGGGGGTTGACGAGTAGGGGTGTGGGAACAGGGAGGAGGTGCCATGATGGGAAACGTGGATGCTGTCGGTGGTGGGGAACAGGGAGGGTGATGGGTGATGGTGAACAGGGAGGGTGATGGGTGATAGTGAACTGGGAGGGTGATGGGGAGGTGATGGGTGATGAGCGATGGGGAGGTGATGCGTGATGGGGAATGGGGTGGTTGATGGGTGTTAGGCAATGGGTAGGTGATGGGTGATGGGGAACAGGGAGGGTGTTGGTGAGCAAGGAGGGTGATGGGTTTTGGTGAACAGGGAGGGTGATGGGTGATGGTGAACGGGAGTGATGGGTGATGGTGAACAGGGACGGTGATGGATGTTGGTGAACAGGGAGGCTGATGGGTAATGGGTAGGTTGATGGCTGATGGGGAATGGGGAGGTGATTGGTGATGGGGAACGGGGCGATGATGGGTGATGGGAAGGTGATGGGTGATGGTGAATGGTGATGGGGAGGTGATGGGTGAATGGAGATGGGTGATGGGTGATGAGGATGTGATGGGTGATGGATAGGTTGAAGGGTGATGGGGAATGGGAAAGGTGATGGGTGATGGAGAGGTGATGGGTGATGGAGAGCTGATGGGGAGGTGATGGGTGATGGGGAACGGGGCAGTGATGGGTGATGGGGAGGTGATGGGTGACGGGTGATGGGGAGGTGATGGGTGAATGGTGATGGGGAAGTGATGGGTGATGGGAAAGGTGATGGATGATGGGTGATGGGGAGGTGATGGGTGATGGGTGATGGGGAGATGATGGGTGATGGGTGATGGGGAGGTGATGAGTGATGGGTGAATGGTGATGGGGAGGTGATGGGTGATGAGCGATGGGGAGGTGATGGGTGAATGGTGATGGGGAGGTGATGGGTGATGGGTGATGGGAACGGGGAGGTGATGGGAAATTGGAAAGATAAGGGGTGTTGAGGAACAGGGAGGTGTGTGATGGGGACTGGGGAGGATGATAGGTGATGTGGATTGGGGAGTGTTATGGGTGATGAAGTACGGAGAGGGTGATGGGGATTAGGAGGGGTGCTAATTTTGGGGGATTGTGGAGGTTGATGGGGAACAGGAAGAGTAATGAGTGATGTAGAATGAGGAGGGAGTTGGAAAACAAGGTGATTAGTGATGGAGAACATGGAGTGTGACGGGGAATAGGAAGGGTGATGGGAAGAAATGAAGATAGTGAAGATGATCTGAAGGAAAGGTGGAGGTTTTGAGTGACGGGGGCTCTGGGAAGGACGGGGGTGGTTCTTGGGGAGCACAGGAGTGGCTCTGGGAAGAACGGGGGAGTGAGATTCTGGGAAGAATGGAGCAAGGTTCGGGGAGGGTCGAGATTCTGGGGTGGACGGAGAGGACGAGAGGTTCAGAGAGAAGACGGGTGGAAGTGTGCTGGGTAGGATGGAGGAGGTCCTGCCCAGTCAAGAATTCTATTAATTGAAAATAAACCCTCGTCACTACCCAAATGGGGAGAACGAGACCTGAGACCCGGATGTCTCATCCAATGTGAATGGACAGCCCCGTTAAACGCAATAATGGCAACACGAAGCTGAACCTCAACTTTACCTTTGGTAATTATAATGCAGTATATCAAAGGGAAAAATGAGACGGTGTTTAAAAAGGATTCTTTGTTATCAAGTGCACCAGAATTGTATCATTGCGTGAATTCATGTAAGCAAAAAAAATCAAGCAATAGCTATAAAAAGATTGTTTTAAGTTTTGGGAGCAAAATACGCAAAATTCTGGAGGTCTCCGCACGAAACATCGACTGTTTATCCTTTTCCATAGATGTTGCCTGACCTGCTGAGTTCCTCCAGCATTTTGCGTGTGTTACTCTGAATTTCCAGCATCTTCAGAATCCCTCCCCTGTGCTTCAAGTTCGGAAAACATTAATGTAACTCGTGCATTAAAAAACAAGATATCAATTTGAAATTTGATTATATTTAGAATATTCTGCCGTATGGTAGATACTAAAATAAACACTTCTACCATTGAATCAACGAAAGGCGGATGCCATGACTTTCTATGTTAACTCCTGCCGAAGAGGTTCCACTTGCCTCCCGTGGAGTGCAAATGCTGCTTACCTGGACACGCAGAGCGTTAACGAGAGAAGTGCGAGTGTGCACCGAGCGGTAAGGAGTCCCATCTTCAGCACCGAAATGTCAACACTCCTCACTCTAGCAGTCGGATCAAACCCAGTATCCTTTCAGTTTATGTCCAGATAGAGCGCATATAAACGGCCATTTCCTAGCCGGCTTCGTTTAATCTCTGCTAGACATTTATCTGATGTTACAAAGTCCCAACGAAATGGATACACAATGCAATGTCCTTAATGCAGAAAATGTTCACAAAGTTTGTTTTTTCCTGTTCCAATTGAGATTATAATTGAACCTCCCGGGGGCGGTCTCTCATCAGAGAGTTTCAATGGGGTTAAGCTTCTTGCCCGGTTCCGACCCTCTCTTGACTGATAAGCAACGGCAGGTTCCCACCAGCGCTCGCTGCTTGTCTCTTCACGAAGTCTCGGTGTCTGTTGTGAGGAGCAAAGTGATCGGGCTCTCCTTTAACTGAAACACTGTAATAAAGTGAGGCACTTAAACACCGGCCCACTTTCAGACGTCACTGGGCTAAATTGCAAGCAGAAACCGCCCCATTAAAACATCGAATAGGTACACACACACACACACTCCGATTCGCAGATACCCAGTCTTTCCCTCTCACACACACGCGCAAAGTCAGTTTGACATCGGTAGAAAGACAGAGACACACTTTCTCTCAGACGCACGGGAGCCACATCGTCACACACAGTCACACATCGGTAGAAGGATATGGCCACACTTTCTCTCTCACTGACTCAGTTATGGCCACACGCGGTCACAGACACACTTACGCACGTATGTCTACGTCTGTGTGTGTGCCTGTCTGTGACTCTGTATGAGAAAGAAACAAAAAAGAGCGGCTGTATCTTTTTATTTTATTTATTTAGAATTACAGCGCGGTACAGGCCCTTCCGGACCAACGAGCCGCACCGGCCAGCAACCCTCCTATTTAACGTCAGCCTAATCGCAGCACAATTTATAATGACTAATTAACCTACTAACTAGTCTGTCTTTCGACTGTGGGAGGAAACCGGAGCACCCGGAGGAAATCCACGCGTTCACAGGGAGGCCGTACAAACTCCTTACAGACGGCGTCGGAACTGAACGCCGACTTCCGACGCCCCGAGCTGGCG